>NW_020454971.1:1001744-1077429 GCF_003342845.1 Nothoprocta perdicaria | reverse complement strand
TTTGCTTGGCCTTGGGAGCTTTACTTGGCCTTGGGAGATTTGCTTGGCCTTGGGAGCTTTACTTGGCCTTGGGAGCTTTGCTTGGCCTTGGGAGATTTGCTTGGCTTCAGGTGCTTTGCTTGGCCTTGGGTGCTTCGCTTGGCCTTAGGTGCTTTGCTTGGCTTTGGGAGCTTTTCTCCCCTCTCTGAGAAAGCCCTGAAACTCATCTGCAAACCTGCCATGTGAGCCATGCGGGTGGCTTGTCTTTATTATAGAGGTCTTCTACTTGGAGCCTGTTTCCTTAAACTCTGTCCTTTCATTTGCTAAAAATCCATGCAGCCGCCTTTCCAAGTTGTGGGAGGCTTTTAGCTCCATTTTCCTCTTGTCGTTTTTGCCTGTATTGTGGCAGGCGTCGAGTGGGGAAATGCACAGAACTGGGAGATTAAAGATGTAAATTTTATAAACAGAAATCAAAGGTCCTAAATCCTTAGCAAAGAAAAGCCAACATAAGTATGAACATTAAAAAACATACATAAATAGTACTTCAAGGCTGAATGTGTTAAATTATTCAACAGTTAAGTCATAAGTGTTCTTAAACTTAAGTATAAAAATGCCCTTGACAATATTTCATAGCTGTGCATTTCTTTAAAATATTTAGCATTCTCATTAAAGAGAATGACTTTATTTTATATATTAGTTACACTCCTGCTTGTTAATATGAAGGAATTTAGTAGCAAAGAGCATTCTTATGTATATAAGACAAAGACAATTTACATATAAAGTTGGACAACTATTCACTTTTTATTTATTCCTGGATCATCTGCATCCACGCATAGCCATAGAGCATTTAAACAAATTTGTTCCTTAATGTGTAGTATTAATATCTTCTGCCCCAAAATATCATTTGCTAGTGCCATCGTGAAGACAGGTTCATTCAAAGCTACATGGAAGTTCTTGCCTTTGAAAGACTTAATGAACCTTACATTTTTGGTATAGTGCACAGTGTAATGCCTATTACATATTCATTGCCAGAATGGAAGATTTCCTTTAACTCTGAGCTTCCTGGTCTAGTTCACTGTAAAACATTGTCAAAAGTCACAAGAGACTTTCACTGAAAATTGTGACTCTTGATAGCAGAATGTAATAGGAAGGTTTAGAAAAGAAGAACTGGTGGTATATAGGCCCAGGGGGAATAGTTCTGACAGACAAATGGATGGATAATACAGTTTTTTGACATAATGAGATGAAAAAGTTTATGCGAGAAAGGACTGAATTAAAGTTATTACTTTAAGGAAATTCTGAAGTTCTCAAGACCAATGGCATTACCTGTGTGTGTTGCCTTTTATTGCATCTGTGCATAACAGAAAATTTAAACAGAGTTGGTTTTGAATTGATTTATAATCGTACCAACAAAACCGCAATAAAAATTTAGCTATCTTCGTGGAAGTACCACTGGTAACATCATTTTACAGAGTGCTTTTTGGGAGCAGATTTTTGTTTTGTTTCACCTGTTTTTTAAAGCCCTGCACAATCAATTTGCCTCTCAACTCCCTTTTGTACGAAGAACAACAGAAGAGATGATATTATTCTGGATTTTGATTTGGAATAGCAAGAAAAAGCACAAAGCCGTACTATATTGTATATGCTTCTTTTTTTTKGGGGGGGGGGRGRRKWTTTTTTTTTTTCTCAGTGTTTTATAAACTTTTGAAATTAGCAGCTCTGAGGTCCCCAAGCTCCGGTGAGACTGAAAAATTGGTTGACGTAGAAACCATTGCGAGAGCAATACCTTGGCTAGTGGTGGCCAGCTAAAAAAGGGACTGCAGGCGGTTCTGCTTTTTATTTTTAGGTGGTGGCAGGGCCGGGCTGGGACGTGGGTTCATTTTCACATGTGTGTGCGTGTGTGTGTGCACCCCTGGGCTCCACCACAGCTCCCTGGAGAGGGGCACTGCAGGAACAGCCTCTGCACCCCAAAGCCTCAGCCGGAGCTGGGTTTCCTCGCAGCTGGCAGYGACTAAGCCCAGGGATAAAACGCAGAAACTGCGATGGCGAAAGGGCCTAATAATGGCACAGATGAAAAATGCGTGAGCTCGGAACAATGAAGCGATGGTAAATCTGGGATGTAGGCACCAGTCACCACTTGTACCATGCTGTTATCAGAAGTGTGCGGAGATATCTGAGCGAGCAGGCTCAGAAAGGGAAGCTAATTATACCACATTATTCACTTCTGCTCATTAGGTATAGTACAAAGGCCCTGCGTTTTATGTATATATTAAAGTGCCGAGGAGTACAGGAATAGATAACTTAATGTTTCTTTTGTCTCACTGGTGGGTCGATGCAGGCAGAACGCGCCGTGTGGGCGATGTGCTAAAAGCCGCTCCTTTCACGGGCCCGCAGCTTGGCATCCCCCAGAAGGGCAGATTTCCATTTTGTCACCCCACACGAGCCCGGGCGCGCGGCCTTCCACACCCCACGGAGGCCAGCTGGGCCCAGGCGCCGTGGCTGGGGCGGCCGCCGCCATCGGCGACGCTGCGCGGCCTCCGCCCCGTGAGGCGCCATGGCGGCGCCCGGGGCCTCCCCGGCGCCGGGGTTTTGCCCACAACCCGGCCCCAGCGCGGAGGCCCGTGGGGGGCAGCGTGGGGACGGTCCCTGCCTTGTCCCGCTCTGTGTCTCACCCTCCTTCCCACAAGCTCCCTGCAGTCCCTGGACTGGCACCATTGACCCCAGTCACGGGCTCCCCATGGAACAGGCGCTTGCTGCCCCCTCATCCATCCCCAGATCTCTTGCAGGCACCTGCGCTCCTCTGGATAGTCCCCGGAATGAAGCCAGCGGCTGAATAAACTTTGGATGGTGTGTGCAGTGCCTTCCCTCTTAGGCGTTTTAGCTGCCCCGCCATCCTCGTGCTGCGCTTGGACCTCTAAATGAGCCATTAGGAAAAGATGAATGGGAAGGGAGCGGATTGGCTTGTTGAAATTATTTATATATGACAAATACATGACTTTCAAAATTCATGGCTCTTTAATGCACAAGTCTCAGAGCACACATTAAATCTAAGAGAAAAGGAACAGGTAACATACTTCCATAGGAGGGTGAATGAAATCAAGTGTGGGCATTGAAATATACCCTTTTCCACGATGAAAATTGGCTTGCTGTCCTAATTATGAATACCACAAAAGCCACCGCTCCAGTAAAATACCCTGCAGCTACACAAAAGGATAGACTGGAGAAGCACACATCTACCAATAAGTGGCACTGAGTTTCTACTCCATTTCTCACACAGGTTGGCATATCTCTCAGTGGTCCATCTGGTAGAATTGGATGGCATTTATCAGGAAATAATCCAATTGTGGCATGCCAAAACCTGAACATGAAAAGTACTTGTGCCTAATGTCAATCATTCACCCTCTGACAGTTCAATAAACATCCTTTCTGTGATGGTTTTCAGGAACACTGACACCCAAAATGCTGGAAACAATGCCAGAGATGGAAATGACAATGCTTCTGTGAAACATCAAAAGGGACCGACACAACCTGGCATGAATTTTGCCAAGTGTTGCTTAGCAATACAGTGTTTGTGGGCCGCTGGCATGTCGGGATTAGCTGCAAAGGGAGCGATATTCACACCTTTGCTGTACATACATCATTCCCAAATAAAGAAGCAAAAAGTAGGGAAGTACAGCATCAGCAGGAGCAGGGAATGCTCATGCCTCCTTGGTGTGCAGAAGCTGAGGGAGAGGCTCAGGAGGTCTAACCACGTCACCTGTTATGTGCATGGCTGGTATATGGGAGCAAGAGTCACAGATACCTATCAGATAAAGGTGTTTTGCCCATCCCAAAATTCAGGGCTTTCAGATCCAGGAATTAGCCGGTGCCAGGAGCATATGAGCTGGCTTTCTGTTTTATGCGGTGTCACAAAGACAGACCTACAGGTCCACCGTCAGATACAGCAGTCAAGCCCACCCAAACTGAGACGTTATAATTTGCTGCTGGTCGGGAGCGCGGAGAATTCGTGAAGCCAAGTGCAGGGGAAGGTAATTCAGGGGCCATGCAGGTTATCAAGTGCCCCCTTTGGCACAAGGCTGTCTGGTCCATAGGCACTGTGGTGGCAGCAAGCCTGGAATTGTCATCAGGAAGGTTCTTTTAAACAGGCAGGGAGCTACGAGCAGAAATCCTGAGGTGTGCAGATTCTTATATATACTTAGGACAGTTTTCCAGGGAGAAGTGCAAGCTAACTCCATCAGTGCCTTTGAGCCTTGACTTGTTAATTGGCATTACTTCTAATTCCCAGCTATATTTTAAGGTATGAACCTAAGGAATTTTAAAGTCATTATGTGGGTGAGGGACTGATAAAAATAAATCCTTCAGGTTTGAAAGTGGCAGAGAGGGAATAAAAGGTGTTAAGAAATCCAAGAATTTTCAGCCAATTGGTTCAAAAACGCATCTGGGTGGACTGCAGCTCCTGGAGAAAGGTCACTGATACTAGTCAGGGTACCTCTTTTTATGAACTTTATGCATCACATAAAATAAATTTAAAGCACTTTAGTTTAACAGTCCAATTAGTCATGGATTTTTCATCTTGTCTGTTTAACTATACATGGAACAAAGAGAAAGAAAGAGGGCCAAAWTCAGAGCTGGCACAAATCAGCATGAAGTCAGGGAAGCTGTTCCTGCTTGTGCCAGGGCTGAAAACAGATGCTGTTGGCCAAAATCATCCATGGGTAAAATACCCCCAATGTCTGGATAGTTGCACCACAAATGAATTTGACTGCCAAGGATTAATGTCTGTAGATCATATCCTTCGATCTTGATGTTCAGAGCTTGAGACTAAGTGAAATGTGGACAAAACGCTTGGGAAAGATGGTTACAAATTCCAGATAGGTCTGACTAAGCTCTTCTGTGTGTTTGCTCCACCGCGATTCACACAAACGTGTTCCGTAGCTTCAGTCCACTCAGTTTTAACACCCTTTCACTTTAAATTTTAATGCTCGTATAATCTCACAATCTCAGGCAAACAGCAGTCACGTGAGTGCATCCTCYCCTGGAAATAACTGTCTCCCTGTTACCTTTGATGTGGTTATACTGGTTATACCATTACACTAAGTTACACCTTATTCTTCAGCTGAAATAGGCAAACCCGCAACATTAACCAGGTCTTGGTGCCAAGACATCAAGTGATCTGTATTTATGAAGATGATCTCCCAGAGCAGATTTCTAGCTTATTGATTTTAGGCCAGCTCAAGCCTGGACCTTTAAGTCCATATTTAAAATACAGTATTTGGGAGCTGGTCATGCTGCTGCTATGTGGCTTTCTGCTTTTGGCATGCTCAGCTCTGGCCAGGTTTTGTGCTCTCTTGCCTGGGTTATTTGCCACACAGTTTTAGGCGCTATTTTCTGTGGTCTCCACTCTTCACTTCTTTGTGCCTTCCTATCTTGGGACATGTTTTTCTTGTAGGAGTTTGGATTCCTTAGAGTTTCTTACAGTTTCACTTTCTTGGAGCTTTATTCTGGACAGGATTAATTCCTTTGAGTGGCAAATTTTAATTGTTTTATCAAGGTTTCTTTTCTTTTTTTCTGAGTTTTCCAACCTCCTTCCCTAGTGTTTTGTCCCAAATCCCAGCCATAATATGTTCTCTCTAATGAGGGACTGAGCTAGCATCGGAAAATTATAAAACTAGCACTTCAACCTTACATTATTCACAGGCTTTTTTATGGTTTCATCTTGATTTTGTATCAAAGCTTTTTCTAATGAAAAAATTTTTAAAAAAGTTCCTATGTTCCATCTTTACCTGGAGTACCACAACTTTCATACTGTTTTATTACAGTTCCATTCCTAGCCTCCTCTGCCAGAGTTTATCAGAATGTACTAAGGGTGGGGATGTAAAGAATCAGAAATAGGGCCAGCTTCTGACTTCTTTATTTCTCACTAGAGGTCCAAACTGAATACTGTTTAAGCCTTTCCTAGGAGCCCTCTATATCTCTAAAGGATTTCCCATTTGGTTCTGTAGCATTAAGGAAAAATAGAGCAATCAGATGTCTAGGTTTTACAGAAGCGTCTCAAAGATACCGTATCTGACCTGATCCAAGTTGTATGTTTTAGCCTGTATTAAAACAGTTACCGAGATCTTAATTCTCTCCTAGGGAATAAATGAGGATATCACAAAGGCACCTTTCTAGCTGCTTTCTTTTCTGCACTGGAGACGAAGAGGTAGAGAGCAGTCTGTCCTCTTGAAAGCTGATGTTTTGGGGTCATGGCTGAGCCACTTCAGTAGGGCAGAGTAGGGAAGTTTGCAGGAGGGTTAATGTCATTACCTTTTTTTTTCTTTTCTTTTCTTTTCTTTTTTTTTTTTTTTTAATGCCCACTGATTGACAATCATGTCCTATTTCTCAACCGGGCATTTAAGTGTTATACTGTGTGAAATACAGTGATAAACTATGTGCCTGTGACCAGTCCTCAGCRACCTCAAGTAGAATTTGGCATCTCCTTTCAGATGAAGATTTAYCCCAGCTGACAAGCTAGACCTGGGTAGTTAAAGTCCTTGAGGATATGGGCGATTGAGCAGGAGAGTCATGTGTAGGATCTGAATTTTCATTCGAGAAACCCATGTTCGAGGTGTAATTGAGAGTTTACATCTATATATGAAAGGGACTGAGTCTGTTTGAGCTTGGGTTATTCTGCATGTTCTCCAACTTTCAAGTGGGCTTTATCAGCTCCAAAGGCTCATAAACCCTGAGTTGTTTCTAAATCGGACAGCATATGAGATTAATTGTAAGGGTTTCTCTCTACCCACCCACAGAGATCATAGAAYGCTTAAGGTTGGAAGGGACCTCAGAGGTCATCTAGTCCAACCCTGCTGCTCATGCAGGGTCACCTAGAGCACGTGGCACAGGGCTGCGTCCAAGCAGGTTTTGAAGATCTCCAAAGAAGGAGACTCCACAACTGGGCAGCCTGTTCCAGGGCTCTGTCACCCTCACTGTCAAAAATTGTTTCTTAAGCTCCTGCAGAACTTCCGATGCTTCAATCTGTGGCCCCCACTGTAAACAGGCTGCCCCCTCCTCCTCACTGCCTCCCTTGAGATATTTCTAGACACTGATCAGGTCCCCCCTCAGCCTTCTCTTCTCCAGGCTGAAGAGGCCCAGCTCTCTCAGCCTTTGCTCATAGGGCAGATGTTGCAGGCCTCTGATCATCCTGGTAGCCCTGCGCTGGACTCTCTCCAGCAGCTCCACATCCCTCTTTGTACTGGGGAGCCCAGAACTGGACACAGTACTCCAGATGTGGCCTCACCAGGGCTGTGTATGGGGGGACGATCACCTCCCTCGACCTGCTGGAGACGCTCTTCTTAATGCACCCCAGGATCCTATTGGCCTTCTTGGCCACCAGGGCACACTGCTGCCTCATGGTCATCTTGTCATCCACCACGATGCCCAGGTCCCTCTCTGCGGGGCTGCTCTCCAGAAGGTCAGTCCCCAACCTGTACTGGTGTCCTGGGTTATTCCTTCCCAAGTGCAGGACCCTGCACTTGCCCTTGTTGAACTTCATGAGATTTCCCACCTCCCGGTCATCCAGGCTGTCCACGTCCCTCTGGGTGGCAGCACAGCCCTCAGGGCTATCAGCTACTCCTCCCAGTTTGCTATTACCAGCAAACTTGCTGAGGGAGCACTCCATGCCTTCATCCAGGTCGTTAATGAATAAATTAAACAGGACTGGACCAAGGACTGACCCCTGGGGGACACCGCTAACTACAGGCCTCCAACTGGACTCCGCGCCACTGACTACCACTCTCTGCACCCTGCCACTCAGCCAATTCCTAATCCACCTCACTGTCCACTCATCTATCCCACACTTCCGAACCTTGTTCAGGAGAATGTTGTGAGGGACAGTGTCAAAAGCTTTGCTCAAGTCCAGAAAGATGACATCCACCACTCYGCTCTCATCTATCCAGCTAGTCACTCCTTCATAGAAGGCGATCAGGTTAGTCAAGCATGATTTCCCCTTGGTGAATCCATGCTGGCTACTCCTGAGCACCTTCTTCTCCTCCAGGTGACTGGAGACAGCAGCCAGGATGAGCTGTTCYATCACTTTTCCAGGGATGGAGGTGAGRCTGTAGTTGCGTGTAGTTGCCTAGAAGTACCACTGAGGGTAGACATCGGGAGTACCACCGAGGGTAGACATCGGGAGTAGCACCCTAACCCTAACCCCTAACCCCTAACTGCAACCCTAACCCTCTGTAACTTGCAGTAGCCTGCAAGTAAGGGAGGAGGCTTCTAGCTGCTTCAAAGCTGTGCTGAATTGGTAGGAGCTCAGCAGAGGGGCCATGTGGCCCTCAGCCCCTCTGAAGTGAAGAAGAAGGCTGGTGTCACCACAYTCCTCATCCCAAACAAACCATGGCTCGCCGCAGGGAGCTCCGGCTCTTCCTACACCCGGGCTGGGACACCGCAAACGCCARCCTGGTAGTGACAACAGTGGCAAGTGTAAACGCCACATGTAGGCTCCTTAGTTATGCAATTAAGTTTCTACATGCTAAAGAGTGTCTTAGACAAACTTTCTTAAATTTTATTGAATAAGGACCTTGTATCAAGCAGACTTGGGAGTATGTGTCAATATACTTTAGTATATTCATGTAATGTTATGAATTTCCTTGGCTTATTCCAAATCAAAACAAAACAAAAGAAATCCACATTTTCTTTAGAACTTGCTGCTGTAAAGCCAATTAGAAAACTGAGTTTTAAAAGCTCACTCAGGAAAAGCTTTTTAGAACTCGTATCTCACTGGAAAAATATTACTTTTATCTCAAAAGACTGAAAAAAATAAAAAGGAAAAACAGCATCAGCTTTTAAAAACACCTGAAAACTTCTGCTCCTCCTGATTATTTCAGTAGGTATTCTGTTACAGAACCAGAACTAATCAAATATAAAAAAGTGCTTATTATCTAGCAGAAAGAAGTTAAAATAAATACCATGATTTGACACCACCCACTTATAACATTCTTGGGAATGGAACTAAAGCTTAAAACAAATTGAGACTGTTACACTGATACTACTCTCTTTTTTTTTTTTTTTTGTCTAATTCAGGGCTTTTTCTGAAAGCATGTTTTTTGGGCCAATTCCCTGAATACTTGTACCTAATAAGTGGGCAAGAATTAAATTCCCAAAAGAGAACTCTCTTATTCTGATCTAATTCAAAACCTATTTCTCTTCAAATATCTTGATAGCTTCTAAAAAACATCTTCAGAACACCTAATTTTATATATGTGTATATATATATATAAATAAA
This sequence comes from Nothoprocta perdicaria, assembly GCF_003342845.1. Taxonomy (NCBI): domain Eukaryota; kingdom Metazoa; phylum Chordata; class Aves; order Tinamiformes; family Tinamidae; genus Nothoprocta; species Nothoprocta perdicaria. Next base: position 1,068,182 of record NW_020454971.1, on the reverse strand, counting down.
ATATATACATATATATGTACGTATCTATCACAGAATCACAGAATATTCAAGGTTGGAAGGGATCTCTAGAGATCATCTAGTCCAAYCTTCCYGCTCAAGCAGGCACACCTAGAGCATGTGGCACAAGGCGGCATCCAGGCGGGTTTTGAAGACCTCCAGGGAARGAGACTCCACAACCYCCCTGGGCAGCCTGTTCCASKGCTCTGTCACCCTCACAGTGAAGAAGTTCCTCCTCACATGGAGAAGGAACTTCCTGTGTTGCTGCTTGCACCCATTACCCCTTGTCCTGTCACTGGCCACCACTGAGAAGAGCTTGGCCCCTTCCTCCCTACATTCACCCTTCAGGTATTTGTACATATGGATCAGATCCCCTCTCAGCCTTCTCTTCTCCAGAGAAAACAGGCCCAGCTCACTCAGCCTCTCTTCGTACGAGAGATGTTCCATTCCCTTAATCATCTTAGTTGTTCTTCTCTGGACTCTCTTGAGAAGTTCCATGTCCCTCCTATACTGGGGAGCCCAGAACTGAACACAGTACTCCAGGTGCGGCCTCACCAGAGCTGAGTAGAGGGGAAGGATCCCCTCACTTGACCTGCTGGCAACACTCCTCCTGATGCAGCCAGGATCCCATTGGCCTTCTTGGCCGCGAGGGCACACTGCTCACTCATGGTTAACTTAGTGTCAACCAGGACTCCCAGGTCCCTCTCCGTGGAGCTGCTTTCCAGCAGGTCGACCCCTAATCTGTCCTGGTGCCTGGGGTTATTCCTCCCCAGGTGCAGGACCCTGCACTTGTCCTTGTTGAACCTCATGAGGTTCCTCTCTGCCCAACTCACCAGCCTGTCCAGATCCCTCTGGATGGCAGCACAGCCCTCCGGAGTGTTGGCCACTCCATCCAGCTTGSTGGGTGGATAAATGCAGAGATGACAATTTGGTAATTACCCTGACTCCTGGTGCACTTCTGAATTGTTCCAGGGCCAGAATAAACTAGGTCTAGGAAATATTTACTAACACATACATTGAACGTTTACTGTTGCTCCAGCTGCTAAAGAAATCCGGTTTTCTTTTAGAGAGAAGAGACAAGGAGAGGAGAATTACAAAAGGGAACTGGTGAAGAATTGCTCTGCAAAGAAAATGGGAACTTTGCCACAGATGAAGCTGATTCTCTAATGACGTTACAAGTAACAGGGAAAACTCTTCTGTGGGCCTTGCTTCAAGTGTCCATTTATTTAACACACCCAAATGCTCTACTGCTGTTTTCCTGTGGCTCCATTGCATGAGAGAACAGGGCAACTGTTTTCATCTTCATCCACTACCTGGGTGCACCAGAAATGTGCTGGTGTGAAGGTGGCACAGCAGAAGAAGACCTTCTCCAAAGGTGAGGGGAAAGGGAGTATTCTCAGTTGTTTTCAGTAACCTGTAACAGTCCTAGGTTAGTTGTGACATGTGCTGCTTCATCATCAAAGAAACTGCAGTGTAAATGTATGAAGAAAGGATGGGGTGAGGGGAGAGATTTGATTTTAAGTCGGTTTATGTTTTACTGGCTTTAGGTGGGGATAGAGTGAAAAGCAACATTGGCACCTGTTAGTGGCCATTAAAAGCTACCATGTACTGCTAATCTGTGATCATAAAAAGGCCATCTGCTAATGCTCAAAGGTCATTAAGTTACCAGCCGTGTTTACTCTTTGCTTATTGGCTGGGCCAAGCCTTTCTGAGAAAAGAGGGCTTAAATGGTTATTATGGTGGCGCCTGCTAACACCACTATATAGTTAAGGGTCTGTCAGCATTTTCATTAGAAACCCCTATTTTCAGGGCTTTTAAAGCCTGGCTGTTAAAGCACACACATGCGTGCATCTTGCTGGCGGCTCCAGGCTCCAGCACAGCCTGGCAGATTTCAGGAGCAGAGGGAATTCTTGCAGGCTCATTTTTATTTTTGTTCTAAGAAATGAATCTGGCTTCTGCTTAAATTTGGGGAATGGAAGAGTTGGGCAAGCTTTGGTCTGAGGTGCTTTGACAGTGCTCCTTAAACTCTGCTGCAGTGGCGCTTGGGGAGGAGAGATTTTATCCAGAATTGGTTTATACTGAAGTTGTTGGGTGCTTCTACGTTTTCATGACAAAAAGAGGGGAGAGAAAAAGAAAAAAGAATGAAAAAAAGTGGAGAGACCCTTCTGCATGCAGCACTAAGGGCTACTTCTCTCCTAGCAAATAGCACAGGGCAGGACCTGGTGTGAAGTCAGTGCTCACCCCAAATGCAAAGCCCTTTGTGCCCCCTTGCCCTGGTTTTGGACAAYAGCAGCCAGCAGGAGCCTGGACAGGCCTGTATCCTGCTGGATCAAGAACTGTGGTCTTTACAGCAGACATGCTTCTTGTCCTGGAGGTTTGTTCCCATCCTGCTCATGCCACCAGAGGTTGCATTAATGYCTGCCTGTTTCCCACTCGCCCTGCTGTGTCTTTGCTCAGTTGTCCCCAACTCAGCATCCTCCGAGCCCTCTTGGAGGCTTCTCCTTCAGATGTTTCTTTCAGAGTCTCTTCTTTACCTTTCTCACCCAATAAGAGCTAGCAATAAGCATTTCAATAGGAAATGAAATATAATATCATGAAACAATAGTAAATTAAGTAATTTGAACTGCCAAGATTTTCACATCCTCCCATGAAGTCACTGTGGAAGCTGGGTTTACCCTTCCGTACATTGCCTTGCACTTAATACTTAGTTTGCATGTCCTTCAGCGTAAGGAAGCCTTTCTTTTTGGTTCATTAAATGGTCAGYGTTTCAAGGCAAGTTGGGAAATCAGAAAATAAACAACAAAACATCTTTCCTCAAAATTTTTTGAAAGTGAAACAATTTCTGATAGGCTTTGCTCTTTGCCTTACCTGGAGTCAACATTATGTCCTACCCATATAAGTCTCTCTGTCTCGGTTATGACTTCAGCAATGATTCCTTGGTTTTTTTTTGAATTTGGGTCCCCACAACAGAATCCTGCAATTTCTTGCCTTTTTTAGTCAGCTCTCAACACCAGAGTAAATAGGCATAAATATGCATAACAAAACCCTATGTGCCCAAAATAAAAATCTACATAAGAGAAACAGAAATCTGACTTCAAAATACTGATACTACTATAGAAGTCCATCCTACTATGCCACATAATGATGGTGTCCCCCAAGCAGTCAGCATGTTATATACTATGTGTTTTCCCCAATATATGTACTGTACTGTCTGCCTGTGCACAACAGGTGGGTTAAGGAAGAAGCTGAAGCCTGAACTTTGAATTTCTTTGATTTCACAGGTCTTAGTTAAACCTTTAAGGTTACATTAACATAGTTTTCTTGTGGTTAAATGGAACTATCAAAAACTTAGATAATTCTCTTTTTCTTCTGAGACTTCCTAGTGATAAAATATCGCTGTGTAAGTTTTTTATCCTTCATTTTTGATAATGACAGTGTGTGCCTCTCATAAAAACCTACCTTTTATCTTCTCCAATTAGCTGACTAGCTGCACCCTTATGCTGAAAAGTTCTGAGTAGATTGCAGCCTCTTCCTGAGGAAAGTACAAGTGCCCTCTCTAGACCTCCAAAGGATGAGTGTCCACAGCACCCATCCAGAAATCCCTACTCATGTTGGCATCGGTTTTATCTTTTGCTTTCTGCATAAAATAAAGAAGAATCCCGAGTCAATGAATAACAAAAGTTTGTTCAAAACCTGGACTCTTAAAATTTGGTCTCTGCTGCAATTTATTTTAAATGGAGTTTCTGTCACATTTCTGTTAAACTGACTTTTTTGTGTTTTTTTTTGGGGGGGCAGTACATTCAGACTTTCCCATGTGGTTTTCATGGGGACTTTCACCCAYGATTTGGACAAAGTTCATGCTGATGGCTGTGATCTCCTTGTTCTTTTAATTGTTTTTATTTCTGTTATGGTAGAACTTAAATGCCGATCAAGAACTCTGTTGTGCTAGGTAGGCAATGTGTGTAAATAAGGAATATTGTCTGTGGTTGAGACCTAGGAAGCATAAAGAAAGAGCATACAAAAAAAGTATTGGATGGTAGTGGGGAAAGTGTTGTGATTCCTCTTTCTTTTTATAGATACGAAACTGAGGCCCAGAGAATTTGAGTGATTAAACAAGGATGGTGGAAGGAGGGGAATCTAATCTTTCAGAATTAGCTCTTTTCCTGTTTAGAGTTTCTACCAAAAAAAAAAAAAAAAAAAAAAGCTTCTTTCTCTTTCTGGGAGAACTTTTTTTTGGTTTGTTGGATTTCCAACAAGATAATAGTGACTCTGTAAGCAACGATGAATATGTTGCCTTCAGCAAACCAGATCCGGGTAACACACTGCAGATGTCTGGCTGCTYGGTTGCCCACTTTCGCTAGGGAAGTTGTTCCCCCACCAGCCATCTCCTGGTTTTCAAAAATAGTCTTTCTGAAACATGATGCTGGGCTTCTTTAAAAAAGAAAACTTCCAACATTCTCTCTAATTCACCACAGGTAGTTTTGCCAGAACCCTCTTCTCACCAGCCAGCCCTTCTTAAACATGTAACAACCCAACAGGTAGTTAAAATGGCCCCTGCTAATTGTAAACAGGACTGCTGGCTTGTTTTGGGCCATTGTTCTGGTTATATGCGCAGCCAGAAACTTCAGGAGGCACAGAGACAAAGTAGTTAGTGTAAGGACTCCAAACAAGAGCAACTACAGACCTGTATTTTTATTAGAAACTGCTATAAAAGCAGGGCCTGGGTCTCTGCTGCAGATGTGTCACAATATTGCAGTGCTTCCCAACTACCTATTTTTAACCTTATTAAACAGCGGAGAGATTCTCTGGCTGTGCTGGTGGAACTTACTTAGTTCTCATTATAAATTTATTTGGTTTATACCTTTATCTCTGAAGTGCAAGTCTGCAGCGTGGTAGATCTCAGGTAAACATTTTTGTGCAGATTGGCTGTTGTAACGATAGGTTGTTATAAAGGAATTTGAGACTGGTAGGAGGTCTCCAAGTGGAGCAGAGGGGAACAAGCCGTCCCCTTATTTTTCTCAGGCTACTCAAACTTCACTTCAGTCTTCTAGGTCTTTTGCAGTTTTATAATAGAAATACAGTGGAAAAACAACAGAATGCACTTAAACAGGGGATACCTCAGATGCCTATGGCTAGCCAGGCAGCAAGCACAGGGTCAGCAGTCCTCCAGGAGCCACCTGGAGAAGTGCTAAGGAGAACTGGGTCTAGCTAGAGCTCTGTTTTTTTCTTTCTGAGAATGTATTTGGGTAGGAAAGCCACATCAAGGTAGAGCAGAGTTTGGGCAGCCACAGCAGCATGAGAAGGGCCGAGAAGGAGATGGAAATAGCAATCCAAAGAACGTCACTGCAGATCTAGCGTGAGTGCCTCTGCACGGAGCAAGCAGCTCCGGTGAGCAGTGGAGTAAGGTGCTGTCCCCATGTGGGATTTCCCTCTTGGGGGATGATGTGTCTTGTGGGACACGTCACTATGAAGACTGAATTACAAGTGTGTGTGGTGATTGAGGTGCACCATTCAGGTCTTCCAGAAACAAAAAGCTGTAATGCAATTGTACAAACCCTCACCACTCTTCTAACCTTTATCTCATTTCCTAAGACTATTTTTAAATATAGACTTTGATAAAATTTTCTGTTCTTCAATTTTTTTTTCATTGCAATGAATACTGAGTAGAACTTACAAATTTAGAAGATATCTCTGAATCAATAAACATGTGGTAGAGTAGCTGAAAGTGTAAGGATAGGACGAAGTGTAGCACGGACCACAGACACTACAATGACAATGAGCATAAATTGAAATGGGATTTTCTGACTAGATTTAAGGAGGGGAAAAAAAAARGGGGAGGAAAACACACACTATGAGGAGGTTGTGCTGTCTCTGTCCTTGGTAGTGTTCAAGAGCTGACTGGAAGAAGCCTGAAGCCACCAGGTCTGATCTCATAAGTGACCCTGCTTTGAGCAGGACGTTGGATGAAGGCGTTGGATGAAATCAGGATAGACCCAGMGAAGAGAGGCAGTAACAGACTCCCTGGGTTTTCAGAGCAATGAGAGCAGAGAAGTGGCCTCAGAAGAAAAAGTGAAGTGCAGAAGGAGTGACTATGTTGGAAAAGGAGCTGGGTGCTGATCTGTAGCTAGGTCAGAGGTGATCCAGTCTGACTTGGTGTATCTGACCCTCACTAGTGTAGATAGATCCAAACTTGGTGCTGGATATTCCCAGTGCCCACTGGGACATCTTGCCTCCTCTCCCAGTCCTGCTGCCTCTTCTGCTTGGTGCTGAGCTGCTTTGGCAGCTCCCATGTGTGACCTAGAAGGCTCTGCTCCACCATGGAGCTCCAGTAACTCATCCCCCTTAAAACATGCCCTTGGAAAGAGGGAATGGAACAGAAYGTCCTGTATAAACTGGATTATGACTTAGTTAAATGGTCAAAGCAAAAACTGACTGCACATTGCTAGTAGCTGCTAGATATGGAGTAACTGGTGAGATGATTAGAAGTTGCTTTCAAGGCTGTGAGGTTTTTTGTTTATTTRTTTGATGTGGTTGCTTTAATTTCTGAGACTGGTTTGGCCAGTCACAGTGACAAAAGCTGCTGGTGACAAATAAATAAATAAAGCGAGATATAAGGTAGTAAATTAATTGAAGAAATGAATGTATTTAGCGCTCATGGTAGCGTAAGAAAGCCAAACCTTTCACTCCTGAAACAAGAGACTATAGGAAGAACCCACTTGTGTTGTACTGTAAGGTATTTCAAATGGGGTGAGAATGGCTGCTTAAAAAGCCATCTAGAACTATAGAGTGCTGGACGTTGTTGTGTGGGTAAGCCCCGTTCCTCTTCCCCCTTTCTTCTTCTGCTTGATCAAAGTACTAAAAAAGGTGTTTCATATTTTTCCAGTAGTCAGTACTTGAAACATTTTTGTTCTATATAGGTACTGACACAATCTGCTTTGGTAGTACACAGGGAGGAAAACAAGAAAGGAAACAAAAACCACAGGCAATTCCATGGATGTCATGTTTTGCTGAGACTATAAATGGGGCTAGGCAGCAATTTGTTGGGGTTGTTGCTCAACACACAGAGTCAAATTGTTGACCAGTTTGAGAGCTGAGGGAAAAATGTTTGCCCGGGGAAGGGTGAGGGATTTTGCATTGCAGATATACCTACGTTTTATTGTATATATTAATTTGTTGATATCTTGCTTAGGACTACTGGGTAGGTCTGTTCCATAGGATTAAAAGGTATCCCAAACCTTCCTGGCTTTGTGACAGTACAAACATTATTGGATTTTGTTCCTTTCTGTTTATCCACCTCCCTTCTTCCAAGAWCTCCGTTGTTATTATAACACCCACAAAACTCCTGCTCCTTTGAGATCAGAGGGTTTTTCGAGTGCCAAAATAATCAGCAAAGCATACCTGTTCCCTTTAATCTTTATTAATCCCATCATGTGGGGATATCCCAATAAATAATTAGGTATCCAAAAATTCTCTGTAATGACACTTGATTTTTAACTCGCAGTATTCATGAAACTGTCTCTAAAATGAAGTAAGATACACYGGAGCATTCTTATGCCATCAATAAAATAAAAGTTTGGGTTGAAAAATTATCTTATGGAATAAAATAGAATAACGAAAATCCATCATTATCTATGTTTCAGAAAAGGATTGTGTTTGTTTAGCATTTTAGTTAGAAATGATGCATGACTACATCATAAAACACTTATATTAAAAAGATCTTCTCACCCTGAATTCAAAATATATATTGTGCTCTCTTATCTAGTCATTTTAGAGTGAAAGTTAAAAATGCCCATCCTGTGGTAGTAGTCGCAGGTATTATATCTTATGGCTGATATATTCTTCTAATACTTTTACTTAAAAGCCCTATTACTCAGTGCTGGTGAGTGTAGACATTCATTTTGTCATTGAAGATGGTAATGCCATGAATAGTACTTTTTTGGGGACCTGCATTTACTGCTTTCTCCTGGGCTGCTGAAGGTCAGCCCAGGTCTGTGTCTGGCTCCAACACATGATGGGCTTTTGGGGGACCCTTTCTTCCCTTTCCTTAGGGTTTCATTCATCCACCTAAGCCTAGAACCTGCCTCTGAGGTCCTTTGCTCAGCCTTTTGAGTTGCTGCCTTGGTGTTGGAGCCTTGATTCTGCAGGCCCCTGGTCTTCCTTTTAATGTTCAGCTATGGGTAAAGAAATGCGGCCTTCCCACCAAGGAGCATTTTGTGCCAATTCTGTCTGGKTTTTGATAGGTCCAGCAATGTACTAGAAGTTTGGAGCATGTTGGAGTACGTTGCTGAAGCCAGGGAGGTGTTTCCATGGGTTAGGAGGCAGCAGAGAATATGAGTTTCTATCGGTTTCCTTTGTAAGTGCTGAGGCTTATCCTAAACTTTCTGTTTTCTTGCATGTATATGTGGAAAACCAGTAGATTTAAAGAAAATCTAGTATTAGCAGAATAAAGACAAGCCCGTTTCCTGGTTCAAGATTTCAAGGACTTGAGGTTTTCCACAAAATCCCTGCATCAGGAGCAGGCAGTTTTTCAAAAAGCAGGACTTTTAAACATATGGACTTGACAGTGTTCTGGGAAATAAAAATTTCCCATTTTCTCCTAAATGAACCTGAGATGCCCGGCCAGTCGGGGATGCTGGAAGAGTAGGTGTCTAAATTCCAGTGACTGGTTTGAACCACATAGAGCAGCATCTTGTATCCAAATCTATCATGGCCTTAGTAATGGCCTCGTCACTGTAAAATGAGGGTTCATAGGAGAAAAATTAGAGGTGATGCTTTCTTTCATTTTTGCTCTGTTTTTTAATGTGTGTTGTTGTTCTTGTTTTTTATTTTGTTTTAAGAACCTGGATTCATGCAGAGCATGGGCATCTCTGCAGTCTCCTGAAGTTGCACGTGGATGGGAAAGCCACTTTCCACCCATTTGGTAGGAGTTTTTGACTCTGAAAAGCTTTTATTTGAGTAGTTTTGGTGGGTAAGGATTTGGTTCTCAGTTAAGGATGGGGATAGCCAAAGTGAGACCACTGCTTTTGTAGGTAAGCAAGCTCAAGTGAAGGAGGGAGGTTTGCAAAGTGGCCAACCTTAGTGTTGCGTTCTGGCCTGCAGAGCAATTTACGGAAGGGGTGGTTTAAATGGCATAGATTAAGCTCATTAATGGTTCAGATATTTGCTTGGTTTACACGGTGCTGTCCAGCAAATTATATTGATGCTTGACAGAATTATTGTCGTTATTTATTTTGCTGTAAGCCAGATTTATAGATATTTGTAGCTTTTGTAAGACTAAACATAAGAAACATTAATAGCTTTACTAATTATATCACTGCTTTAGAGATATAAATAGTGATAAAAATGCCAAGTAAAGTGAGCTAGTAAAACATTTTAAAGAGAATTTTAAAGTGAGTTACTGATTGATGATCCCTTGGGTGAGCCTTAACTTTTGAATACAAGAACGGGGCTTCCCACTAGGATATGTGTTCCTTTCACTTCCATCACCTATTCTGGGAGAGAGGAGAAAGAACAATACTTATATTGAATGAGCGATTATTAAATCAGATTGCATAATCTGGAGAATATTGCAACCCTTAAATAGCATAAACCAAGGCTGAACTTATTACAGGTAGAATAGATTTTTTTTTCCACCTTTGTCTTGTTCTCAGTCCTTTCTGCCTGCTTGATGCTTTATCTGCACTTCTTTGTCTCCCACTGCTCAAGAAGAGAAGACTGCAACCTCGTTAGAGCAGGAGCTGCCTTCTCCCTCCCCGTTTTATTACAGGTGTGTGCATGGGACCTAGCACAGTGCAGCTCCGGTTAGGAGTTCTTGGTCCTAACCAACATGGTAATAATAACTTTATAGATTTTATTTAAAAAAAAAAAATCCCTAATTGGTGAGATGTGTCTGTACAGAGCGAATTAGAGATGTGTTTTTATTCAGCTGTAAAATGAAAAATCTGTTTTCCTAAGTATTGATCTTGTTTTTGCTGTAAGCACCCTTTTAAGGGTGGAGATAACGAGTAGGAAAAGAGTTAATAAATGTTGAGCCTTTACCACAGTCATGAATGGAAATCYATCATCAGTTTAAGTGCTGGATAGGCTCTAGACAGTAATCCAGGCCTGTTTGCCCATGATCAGTGCCACTGTGAATAAACTGGCAGGGTCCTTGGAGCTAGTATCCTTAGGGAGAGCAAACACTTCTCTGCTTTTCCCTGATATACGGCATTGTAAAGCTCGGAGAGTTTTATTTTTCACTGAGCTTAGTAATGACCTGGTTGAAACTCCCTTGCAGCTAGYGGAAAGACTTGGTCTCAAATGGCCTTCAGAGTGGGCTTGCTGTAGTGCTTTTTTGGAATAAACCACCAGTGGGAAATTCCTGCCAGGTAGGAGGAGGGAAATAAAATCCCCTTGTAATATCTGATTAGTCAGTCTGTCCAATGCAGTTGTGAATGTACTGTTGGAGGGGGTGACGCTGGGAAGTTGAGGGCCCACTGCCTTCCCAGGTGATGCCTTCAGAGGATGGATGTGGGGCACTGGGCTGTCTGTGACTTTTTAGAGCAGTGTATGAAGAGTTGGCAACTAAGGAGGGGAATGTAATCCCAAATCCATGGAAATCCRGCCTCCTTGCAGTCCACGAGGAGGCCTCTGAAAGCCTCTCCAGTCCCATTTAGGAACTGGAACATCACTTGTACGAAGAGAGGCTGAGTGAGCTGGGCCTGTTTTCTCTGGAGAAGAGAAGGCTGAGAGGGGATCTGATTAATATGTATAAGTTCATGAAGGGGGAATGTAGGGAGGAAGGGGCCAAGCTCTTCTCAKTGGTGGCCAGTGATAGGACAAGGGGGGTAATGGGTGTAAGCTGCAACACAGGAAGTTCCTTCTCCATGTGAGGAGGAACTTCTTYACTGTTAGGGTGACAGAGCCCTGGCACAGGCTGCCCAGGGAGGCTGTGGAGTCTCCTTCTCTGGAGGTCTTCAAAACCCGCCTGGATGCCACCCTGTGCCACATGTTCTAGGTGTGCCTGTTTGAGTGGGAAGGTTGGACTAGATGATCTCTACAGGTCCCTTCCAACCTCAACCATTCTGTCATTCTGTGTGGCTTAGAGTCCTCACCGGGTCTGGGTGGAGTATCTCCACCAGGGCTGCTGGTTTGGTGCCTGGATGCCTACCCAACACATGTGAGTGTCTTGGCTGTACCGAGCAAACTGGGGAGCCTTGTAAGAAGGGGCTTTATAGTAAGATTGCTGGCATTTTCCCCCCTAGTCATACTGTAAATATCACAGGGGCAGTTTTCCTTTTGATCCCAAACTAGATATGAAAGGAACAATTCACACGCATTTTTGAACCGTAGAAAGCGTATGGCTTGACATTGGTTCCAGAAACAGGCAAGGATATAGGGTATTCTAATACTTTTCTGAAACATTTGAGCTGTCTCTATTCACTGTGTTATGAGGCAATGCCATAGTCCTGGAAAATAAACAGAAATAGTGTGCTGTGGGATTTAATCCTCAAATTATGGGCAAAAAAATCTGTTTGACTTCAGTTAGTAAAACTTGATATTCAACAGTAGATCAGTCAAATTGCTATACGTTTCTCCCTTATCCCCATCTTGTCCTGTATAGACTATAGTACAAAGTTTAAGGCAAGGACTATCAGAGGTAAGATTGCCTTGACATTTTTGAGCATCAAATTTGCCAAAGAAATAGTTTATGCGCGATGCTAGCTTGGGAGGCAACAAGGCAAAAATGTGAGTAATCTTAGTACTGATGAGTGTTTCAGATTGCAATCTAATTACCTGAAAAAATGAAAAATCTGCTTTTTACAGCTCCTCTCCCCCCTAAAAAGTGTATCTAAACAGGAAATAAACATACATGTGGGCATTGCCCTGACTTTTCTGCAGGTATGGGAACTTAATTAATCAACTGGTTGGTAGAGAGTGGTTTTGCCTATATTCGTGTGATTTGGCCTGCTAAACTTTTTGTCGCAGCCATCGGGAAAGATTTTTTTGAAGGATGAGTGGGAGCCAGTGCCCTGGGCTTGCAGGGGGATGCTGCAGTCGGCACCTTTGCACTGAACAGGTTGTCCTGGGGGGACAAAATCGCCAGAACCGCGTCCTGTGGGTGCTGAGGAGCAATCCAGCCTGCAGAGCAGCCCCACACAGCGAGGCCTCCCGGGAGGGTTTTAGGTAGGAGCTTGTTTCCTGGCTGGATTAATTCATCAGCACAGCTGGAAAATAAACAGGACTGGGTTTAATCCGTGGCAGTGGATGCCCAGCTAAAGCCGCACATCCTAGCACGGCAGGGAGCGTTCCCCTTCCCCATGAGCTTCCTGCCCCCTTGCACCACTCCTGGAGATGGAGGTCCAAGGAAAATCAGGAATCGTGCTTGCCTTTTGTTGATCTTTGAAAGAAATAAGGGGAAAGAAATGATAGGGGCTAAATAGGTTTTTGTGGTTGACAAGAAGCACCAGTACTGAAGTTCCAGAAGGATCAAGGCACTCCGTATTGATAAAGAATCCAACCCAGTCTCATCATCTTGCACCAGTAAGGATAAAGGTTCAGCTATTGACGGAGATTTTGTCACAACTAGTTGCATAGTCTCTCTCTCTCTTTATACATATATGTGTGTGTGTGTATATATATATGTGTGTGTGTGTATATATATTTTTATATATATATGTATTTACCTCCACACTATTCCTCAAAAAGGGAATGTTACATGTTTAATTAAATGTTATATGAATACATTTCAGATAGACCCAAACACAGGGCAACTGTGTTTCAGAAATGCCGTTTCTACATTTAAAAATGTATTTGAAATGTAATTTAAGAAAAAAGATAATGGAAAAAAAAAAGACTAAAATAACTTGAAACAAGCCAGAATATAGTAGCTCATCATTACACTAATATATCAAACAATATGAGCTTAGCTTAATTATCCCCTTTGAGAGTTGAGAAAACTAAGCACAACCTTCAATTTACAGCTGTTTGGTGCCGGGAACCTGAATTATTATTTAAGAAGAGGGGGGAGAAAAAAGTTTATTTATTGTGACCTACACTCAGTTTTTATTCATCATGGAAAATCTGTATATTCACAAATGAGGGCTATTCATCTGCAGACTGCAGCATTCTTCAGCTGTCCGGGGCTGCATCAGCCGCACTTCTTCAGCTTTTGTGTTCATCTCGAAGCCTCTTCATCCAAATTGTTCATCATCTTGATGGCGGAGCTTTATCTTGCTCTAGTGCAGCTGCATTCCGCTTATCCAAAGTGCTGAGAGATACAAGAGAGAGGGAGAGAGGAAGAGAGAGGGAGAGGGCGGCAGAATAGAAAAGAGAAAAAGGAATGGCCAGTGCTCATATGAGGATAATTTGTAGTTTCTCAATAATAATAAAAAAAAAAAAAAAAAAAGGAGGACAGGCTAATTACTGGCTTAACTAGGGCAGCCTGTGGATCCTCATGTCAAAAGGACTAGCGTAATTATTTGCCATCAAAGCACATTCATATTGTGGTACAAAAGAAGGGCCTTTTGCAAATGGATCTCGCTAATAAACAGGGCTGAGAGGAGCATTATGTGTCTCCCTGGATGCAGGCGCATTAACACAGTGACATGGAGCATAACTCTCAGCCTGGAGAGAGTGAGACAGAGAGAGGGGAAAAGGAGGAGGAGGGAAAAAAAAAAAAAAAAAGGAATGATAATTATCCCCCTCCCCATCTTTCCTCTCCTTTCCCTTTGTGTGGGACTAGCAAGCCGAGCGCGACCCATTGGAAGGCCCAAGGCAGCTATTAGTGACCTCTGCGCATTGACAAGGTGGCTACATTCTTAAAAGCCCAGCTCTCCATGTCACCGGGGTCGCCCGAGCCGGCTAGAGTAGCTTTAAATGGTCCAGCAAACACTTCAACCTTAAAGACACCTGGAAGGTCACGACCAATTTAATGTAGATGAATCTGGCACAAAGAGGCTGCTTTTGAATCCGCAGACAAAAGTTTGGCCGTTGCTTTTTTTTTTTTCCTCTCTTTTTTTTTTTTTCTCTTTCCTCTCCACAGATCTTAGCATAAGAGATACCGGAGAAAGGGACTTGAATCTGAGGACCACTTCTGCAGGCGCTGAGCAGATGTGGGGCTGGGCAGTCTTAAAGACTGCGGGTTTTCATTAGGAAAAGTAAATAGGCTTGAAAGGAAAGAGAAGAGACACGTATGTGTCTTTAAGGAATGTCTGTGAGCATCAATATGCTAACACAGTTCAAAATTAGATAAATGACAAATTGCGTGTGTCTATGTGTATATATAGGGGTGTGTGTGCACATATATATCTATATATATATAAGTTATATGAAAAGAAATCTGCTTATTTTTTAAGGTTCTGGCTACACTTGTCTGCTCTCTAGAGATGCCCACGGGCAGCTGTGCCCAGTTCCCYGAGTGCTGGCCGTGGAGTTTATCCCTTAGGTTTGTGTCTGGCACTGGCCACCACTGATGCAGATAGTCCCCGTCCGGCCTGGGTTCAGCTCGGGCAGTTGCAGTAGGTTAAAAGGATTCGCAGTCAGACAGAGAAAAGCTGGGCAATGTTAGGGCACCGTGGTTTTATTTTCCAGCCCTCCCTGTGCTTCCGTATGSCCTCTTGCTGCCTGGGGACGTCAAGCCGTCCTCGTGGGCTGGGGTCTCACCAACTTTTCCTGTGGAAACCGGTTCTGTAAATGTTTTAATTTCAGTTTTTGGAAGGTATTTGCTTGATTGTGTGTGTTTGTTTTTGCCCACAAAAATGGGAGAAGGTCTGGCAGAGCCTGAGAGGGTTTTGAGCAGCCCAGGTGTCTGGAGGAGATGGTGATGGGAGCTTTGGGAGAGGATGAGGGTGAGATGGGAGAGGAGGAGCACCCGTGACAGGGATGGAGGAGGGGACCCTGCTTGACTGTGACCCCTGGTCCCTGTGGTCACCCATGTTGAGCTCAGAGGGATGCTGCAGGAAGACACGGCTTTTCCATAGAGATTTTTGGGGCAGTCCCCAAACAGTCCCTGTTAATAAAGTCAAAAGCAAACCTACCCTGAGTTCGGCATTTAGTGTTTGGGTCATGATATTTTCTTGATGGTACCCTGGGTCTGTCTGTGTTATGTAGTTTACATAAACTAGCTCTGCTGGTCATTGGGATCAGCATTAAATCAGGATTGTCCTTTCTCCTATCAGGATCCTTCCCTGGCTTAGGGAGAAGTCTGTGTGTCCAGCCTGGCCGTCAGTGCCCAGGGATCGAGCCGCGGCTTCATGGCAGGGTCAGAGGTACCGAGTTGTGAATGTTCAGGAGCACAAAGAATCTCGCTTTAAAAAAGCTTAGGCCTCCAGAAATCACCTTTGCTTTAAAAACTTTGTTCTGTCTTTTAAATTAATCCAGGTSAACTTTTATGACTTGGTTGCTTCTAAGCCTGCCAAAGACCCAGCACCGATATTAGCAATAAAGACAATATTACTAATATCATTACATCGATGTAAAGAGAGTTATAGAGTTAATGTTTGTAAAAAATCCTGTGTTAACGGCAACTTTTTTTGCCATTAACGTGCTCTCTCGCAATATTTTATACACTTATATACTGTTTATGTACCTGGATATGTATTTCTAGTGTTGCCAAGAATAATCAAAGACAAATATAACAGTTGCAGGCTTTTTTTTTTTTTTCTTTTTGTCCTGATGAAATTTTATTGCTTTTTCTAAATCCAGAGTTGGCCTCCAGCAAGGGACTGTGTCCTCTTAAGGCAGGAGCGCGCCGTTTGAACTTTGCTATCACATAATGCGCTCAAGGTTGCTTGTCTGAAGTGACTTAATTTGTACTGCAGAACTAGCCTTGTACCCACAAATGCTCCAAAAGCCACAGTGAGCCGGGGCGGCAGAGCTATTACTAATTTTTTATTAAAATCCCTTAGGCGCACACACAAGGCCCAAAAGCRGCTTTAATAATAGACAACATACAGCACATTTTTCTTGTATTGCCATGTAATCAAATCTAAAGCTTCTGTTCACTTTCTTTGTTTTACCTAGAGGACCAGCTTCCAATTTAGTTGTGGCCTGCACTAAACTGATTTTTCATTGTAATTAATGCCTACTTTGGCCTCAGCCACTTACACAACTTTCCATTAGAGGTTTGCAGCCATCCACAGAGCATTTCACTAAGTTACCCTCGCGATCCTGCTACAGTTGCAATTTTTGTTAAACTGTTTTTTATTATTATTTTGCAAAGAATGTTTAAATTACACAGCCAAAYAGGTTTCTTTTTTCCTTTATTTTTCTCTTCCTTCTCCCCCTGCTCCTTTTTTTCTTTTCCCCTGCCTGCTGCACCTATTAAAGTGGTTGGGCAGGAGTCCAACTGGAAGGAAAGCCTTTAAGTGATTTCAGAAAGGGCTAGTGGAACTTATTTAGGCCCGGGGTCTGCTGTGGTTAATTTTCAGTCTGTGTTTTGTGCTGTCCATTTCCTCTGAAATACTACCTGGGGTTTAAGGTTCCTCAGCACAGGATGTTAATAGGCCTCTGCAAACATTCAAAAGGCAGCTTTCCCACCACTAACCTTAAAAAGATTGTGGCAGTGGGCCCAGGGTCAGATTGAATAGATGAAAAAGTATATGCTGTGCTTTTGCTTGCTCCTTGGACCTTTCCCTCTTGGCTTGTCTGACATTTTCAGTGACTTTTCTTCGTGCCTTATTTCCAGCATGCTTCCTAGAAAATTCTGCTTATTACCCGCTCCTCTCCCCCCAGCAGCATTACTAAATYGTGAAGAACAACAATTTGTAATGAGAGGTTGCTGACTTTTCAGACCGTTCCCTTCCAGATGGAAGATGCTGCCTTCTCAAGGACCCGGTGGGTCGGGGAGGCCCCTCTGCGTGAGATCTGTGGGTCTTTGGCATGTGTCTTGCCAGGGAGAGTACCCACAATTTGCAGCTAAAGCAAAAAGGCAATACCATGCTGCACTTGCCTCTGCTATATTGGGCTTATTCCTCCTCAGAAGCGACCACGGGGGAGCAGTCGTAGGAGTCCAGGTTGGCTCCTGTGGGTGCATTCAGGTTTAGGGGTGCGTGGCCAAGATCTCGCTTTCTGGAAGGGGTTGTACAGCTGGTGATTTTCAGGTGAGTCCCCAAAAATAAGGAAATGGCTGGACAGGCCAAGCGCTCAGCGGGGAGGCCGTGCGAGCACCGACGTCCTTGCTCGCTGTGGCATCGCGCTGAAGGAAGGACAGGGCGTTAAGTCCGGCCTGCCTGGTCTGCAGCAGGCACGCTGACATGCCTTTTAATTGTTCCTGACAAATTAAGCAAAACCCGTGTGAAAAGATTGCTGGTGCCCTCCAGTCTGCAATGACACGTTATTGATTGGGCTGTTTCGGCGTGCTGCGGTGATGGACTGCATGCTGAGGGACCGGTTCCCTGCTCCCGTGCCTAGGTGCAGCTCCCACTGGAAGGGGATGTGGATGCAAGTAAATGAGGGCATAGCTGGGTRCAATGTGTGGATTTTTAGAAATGTGTCCTGTAGGAGCTCCCTGGACCCAGAAGGAGAGGTGCATGGCAGGGTTACACAGGTCTGATTGTACTGTCCTTATGTCAAATATTCTTGTTTTTGCATGATAAGAATAAGAAGCCAATCTCTCTGTATTTTTTTTTTCAAAATACATACTTTTAATATTGATAGGGGAGGAAATATAGGCATGAGAAGAGCAGATGCACAAATACACCAGCAGTTCAAGAGATGGTCCACAAACCCTATCCCTTGATGCAAATCCATTCCAGGCAATGGACTTCAACCCCCAGGCCCACCCCAGYTGCCCACTTGGCTTTTGATTTTGGTCCACAGCTAGAGCGTTTTAGGCCTGACTCAGTCCTTTCTTCCACCTTTGGAAACCAGAGATGTTCCAGGTGAAACGAGCAGACTTAGTGCTGGCAGAGGACAAGGAGGCCGAGACCTTTGGAAGGGCAACACAGCGTCCACACTGTGTGAACCCGTGTGGCTGGGCGTTGGGATGATGTGTGGAAAGGGGAGCGCGGCACAGCCTGGACCTGCCGTGCTGGGGGAGGGAGGGAAGGCTGGAGATGGGGAGGCGGGAGGAATACGTACCCTGTATCCTATATCCCGAATCCCACGCTGTAGCCTCCTCACCCAGCCGGTGCTCAGATGGCCCCCGTGGTGGGGGTGTAATGACATTTATATAATACACTACTGAGATACGTAGAGCTGCCAATAGCAATTTACTGCTGCCCAGCTAGGCAAGCAGTAACTTGAGAGAGCTTTTATATAGCCTGTAATGTATCATTTCCAAGATATCGATTCATGGTTCTCTGGCTTTTCTGCTACTCCTCCTCCATCACCAAAGGCTCCAACCTCGCTCGGGCTGCGTAGGGATGCGCCTGATGTTGCTTCTCTGATGCAACGTGATAAATGGAGGATTTGTTGCTCCTTTCTCTCTTCCTCTGTCCCCCAGCCATGTGGCTCTGGGTATGGATGGATGGATGAGGAAAAAGGCACTGGCTGCAGAGCAAGGACTCCAGAAGCCTTGGAGGAAGTGGTGATGGCCAAGAGCCGGGGGTCTGGCCCCTTTCTCGTAGCAATGTGATTTTCTGGGATGCTTTTCCAAGGAGTGGCCTTGAACACGATGCCTCTGCAGCTGCCCTGTGCAGGAGCTGTGCATTGTTAGCGAGSCCCATGGCTGGCTCCATACCCCCTGTAGTGAACACGTTTGTGCATCTCGCCCTGACATTTGCTCTGTTAAAGGTCAGTGCTCTGCAGTGGCGGCAGGAACCCTCTGCCTCGTTATCACAAAGTTRCCATTTCCAACTCCAACATTTCCATTGACTTCTGATGGCCACAGCAGAGCAATCCAGCACAAAGCACCATMTGCTGAACTGGAAGCTCATCTCCGAACTGAGCTGCTGATGTTCAGGGGGAAAGAAGTGAGGAACAGTTGGGGAATATGTGAGAAAACCCAGTGGATTTCTTTCTCCAGTAAATTCTTTGCTTATGCTGACAAGAAAAAAGATACAATGACAAATGCAATTATGAAATAGAAGTCTACAGAAAGATAGATCTGTTCTACAAGAAGTCATTCATATTTTCAGCCTTCTTAAGTGCTTCTCTTAACTTCCGTGTAATCTCTGATATTAGAAGTAGTGCTAGCAGAGGCAAAACCTCAGGCTAAACTTCAGTTATTGTTCTTGCTAAAAGGAAGTGGACTCTGGGACATCTTTGGCTTTTGAATGTCAGGAGGCCACCCTGGGAAGGGAGAAAGAAAAAGGCACGTTTTTTCTCTTTAAACTAAGGTCTTGCTGAGGGGAAGACACAAGTGCCAGAGTAAAAAGCACATGTGACGCTGGAGTTGGACAGGGAGGCTTCACATTGCAGATGTGCCTGTTCCCTGCTTTTCATATCAAACACCCAGCACAACCTCAGGAGCGGCTGTGTGTTCTTCCACGTGTTGATGGAATAGCAGTATTGCTGGATAGGATGCAATGTGGTTGTCTTTCCCTGCGTTAGCTAGAGAGCGGCATTCKCTCCCAAGCACGGCATTGGCCACTGGCTGGAGCAGGCGCATGGATCACTGATTTGGGTCCTGATTTGGACCAGGAGGCTCTCAGCTCTGGCTGCAGGACTGTGAGAGCACCAGGCTGCAGAGCAACGTGCCCAGCTTTGCTAGGCAGGCGCTGCAGGAAGGATGAACGGCTTCAGGAGCGGTGGAGGGCGCTGCCTCTGGCCGTGGTAGATGGATAACTCCCAAGTTCCTTGGCTTTGTTAGATGACCTGGCAGGGAGATAAGGAAGCCAGGCTGTTGCCCGCATTTCCAAGTCCTGCGTGCTGTAACTGGCTGGCTTTGTGCTTTTGCACTGGGAAAGTGTTGTGAGGTGGCCGCTCATGGTGGCCCTGGGAGGAGAGATGATAAACTGCTGATTTTGTAAGGGTAGAGTTAGGGGAAAGGAAGGGCCTTACTTACTTTGGCCTCAGATATGGGTGAGACCTGAGAAGCTCTTCTACAAAAAAAACAAAGAGCAGATACCACACAGCATAGTTTTAGTGTAGATCTTTTTTTTTTCCAATAACAGCCATAAAGAAATGTACTTTGGAAGCAAAATATTTTTTTCCACATTCTTCCCCCATAGATTTCTTCCTCTGTGTGATGGTGGCAGACCACAGAGCTGCAGTCGGTGAAGGCAAGTCCATGCAGATGTCTAACATTCAGATATACAGCTTCTAAAGATCATGGTGCAGCAACTTCCTGAATGGCGATGCCAGCCCTGGGGGTAAGCCAACTTCCAAAGATACCATCAACCAGAAATGTTCAAGGAATATGAATAATGTGCCAGTAAAACTAAAAATGGGCATTTTGTCGCCTGCTGCAAGGGTGCAACTTCTCCTCTTGCCAAGTCTCCAAACCAACCACTATTTTTCCACCAGCAATACACCTTCCTGCTCAGTTCTATAACGCAAGATGGTGCATGTGGCTTCCCACAGGAGGAAGAGGCTCCCATGAGTCATGGGCCACCTCTGTTTTTCCCTTGTACATTATATTATTGAGAATGAYGTTTGTAGGCTCTTAGTGAATCCCTTTCCCCAAATGCTATTGGATAGGATGCAATGTGTCAGGTCTTTTGCATTAATTCAGTGAAGCAATAGCAAGACACTGAATTTGCCGCCCCTAAAGCTCTAATTGAAGACCGTTGGAATGTAACAAGATGAGGATGACCTCTTTTTATATCTTCTCCTGTTTTCCCGCTGCAGAAAGTTAGTACTAGTTTGAACTGTGGTTGCCATTAATGAAAAATTCCACTATTTTTATTAAATTTCAGATTCACTTCAGCTTGCATGAAAAACAATGATATTGGATTTCTTTTAAAATTAACAATGTATGTAACGTTGTAAAAAAGGCTGACATTTACTTAGTGCCTGCGAGCAAAGAGACTGCGAGGCAGACAGCAAACTGAGGAGTTTCTTTACCTTATCCTGCAGCCTGTGGATGTGGTTAGGAGACATGGGGYGAGGTGGCTTAGGGTGGATTGCACAGTTAGGATAGAAGCCAGCAAACACAGTCACTATCGCTACCTTTTGCCAGTAGGAGAGCATCAGAGGTCTTGGGAGGGAAGGAGGAAAATTTAAAAATAAAAAAAAAATAAAAAATAAAATTAGAATTTATTTTAGCAGCTGTCCTGGATATCTGTCAAGACAAGAGGGAACTCAGGTGAAGTCAGGGATCTTGGTTCAAGGATGCAGAAGATTTGAACCAGTGTTGGGACTATCTGACTAGAGAGTGGACAAGGAGGATCACAGAGCAAGGAGCTGGGTAGTGGGACAGGAAAGAAATTGAGATACTATTCTAATTTAATTTATTATTTTTAAAGTGTTTTTGCTTAGAATAGAAAATTATGGACTTAGTCTTTTGTATTAGATTCTGTTAAAATGTATTCTCTGTAGAAAGTCTGCATTGCAATGAGGAGAATCCTTATAGAAATGAGGAAGGTGCATTAATACTTTTAAAAAACAGTAGGATTTCTAGAGATTATATACTGCCTTTTGAATTGAGAGGAAATGTCTTGTCCCCAGTGAAGTCACCTGATGTTGGTCTTTGACTTCAGCTTCAGTCCAAAGGCCACAAACATTCCCAGTACCAATGTAACTTCATACCTGTTCACAGACATCAGGGACAGGGTGATGTTTGGCAGAGATCAATGAGTTTTATGCTGGTCGTGTTAATTAAGTCTAGGGCAAACTGGAACCAGCTGCTTTCAAGGAAAGTCCTCAGATCACCAGGAACATGATCTTGTGGCCAAGTGTAGTCATCGTCTTCTTACCTTATTCCTCCTAACTTTATCTGATGTGCATAGCTACTGTTATTAAGCAGGATTATTGACTTTGTAATTTCTTTTCTTTATGCAATCCACAATAGAAAAGGCACTGCCCTACAAGATAGGGAGATAAAGCAGGTTATGCATKTGTCTGAGGGTAGTAGTGAGTGTGTGTGGTACATGACATTCGTTCTCATTTCAGGCTGAGTCTCCATCCTCATCTGTGGTGTAGGGATGTTCTCCTTATGCAGAGCAAATAGAGAACCAGRGACCTTGGCCAGAGCCTCCTTCTGTCCTTGTGGCTCTTTGACACAATGGATGGCCTGCAGGGCGAAGAAACCACATTTAAACTGATGAGGGGGTTAAAACTAAGACAGAGTGGTGGGTGACACAGGGTGAGAGAGCCCTGGAACAGGCTGCCCAGAGAGGTTGTGGAGTCTCTTTCTCTGGAGATCTTCAAAACCCRCCTGGATGCCGCCCTGTGCCCCGTGCTCTGGGTGTCCCTGCTGGAGCAGGAAGGTTGGACTAGATGATCTCTAGAGGTCCCTTCCAACCTCAACCATTCTGTGATTCTGTGACTCAGCTCAGCATCTGGCTTGAACCATTCTTGAGTCAGACCCTGCACATGCTGAGCTTAGCCAAGGACGCAGGCACTGGAAGATACCAAAGGGACATAGGGATCTCGGATGGGAGCCGGCATGCCGGCCGCTCCTGCTGCTGCCGGGGGCTGTGGTGCTTGGCTCCTCCGTGTGTCACCACGCAGAGCTCGGCACCTTCASCCTGCCCGCCGAGCCTCCTGCCTTGCTGCAGAGCTGCAGGAACCTTTCCAGAAACCCTCTGCAGGGCTGCTCTGCTTGCGGGCTCTCCTGGCCCCGTTGTTCATGTCCTTAGCCTGGCAGAGTCCCCGCCAAATGCATCTGCAGAGCCTTGTTGAACCTGCCGTGGAGCAGGCTTTGGTGCTCATCTGCCAAGATGTATAAGGTGACTGGCTGAATTGTGACTTGCTGAATCCAGCATGCAACTGTAGACTGTTATAAGTATGACCCCGTACACTCTGGCCTATAAACTGGGCTGTCTGGAGATGGGAAAAGAATTATCCCACCTGGAAATGCACCCCAGTACTGAGGTGCTAAGGGAGACTCTGCAAGGAAACTCATGCAAAGGTCTGCGCACCGTTAAAACATCAGTGACACAAATCCCTTGCTCTTGGACTAGACTAACTGTAAATATACATGTTCCTCTTCCACCCCAGCTCCCTAGGTACCAGGCAAAAAGCAGGATTTCACAGGATCAGATGTCACATTTAAATTCCTTCCTTACGACGAGGGCTGTGAGACGTTGCCACGAATTTCTCCCATTACCTGTCTTGGCTGTTTGCAGTGTTGGTTTGGTTTGCTCCTGCTTTGAACTCTTGCACATGTTAAGCAGAACGTAAAGATGTCTCAGGGTGCACAGACCTTTTTTTCCCAAACTGAAACCCAAGCTGTCTCCTTGGGATCTGAAACTTCACATACCCTTTGTTACTTTATCTTTATTACTGTTGTGACCTTCTCTTTGTAGGTTTTGGTTGCTACTTCCTTCAGGTGCTTTCAGTTTTTCCAGTTCTTTACCACTGGCTTGATTTTCATAATCCAGACTGTAAATCTGTTACTCCCATGCTGAAAGACCTGGTGTGGCCTCCAACAAAGCGGTTGATCAGCTAAAGAATGATTCTGCTAACATAAAAGTCTATAGAGGGTATAGCTCCATTTTTGAGCTGTTTTTGAATTCTACCCCACTTTTTTTTTTTTGTCACTGAGATGTCTCTCAGAAATGCCCAGCGTTTTTTCTTRTTATAAGCTGTGTGCTCTAAATTGAGTGTCCAGCCTTTGCAGCACGTGGCATTTGCAACGCACAGGATCATTTAGTGACGGACCGRGGTCTGGAAGTGATTTAGATCAACAACAGGAAGAATAATCCTCAAGCTCTGTGGCACAGAATTGATCAGCACGGTGTTTAGCCAGTGTCCCCAACCATACGCGCCGTGGTGCAGGCAGCTCGGGAAGGATCCTCCAGAAATGGAGTGTTTTTCCCTAGCCGAGGCCAGCTGGTTGGGCTAGGCAGAGCTGCATGACAGGTATGAGCCCAGTGGGGGTTCTCTTACCTCTGTCATTATGAAATACGTATGAAACAGGAATATGAAAACCTGTCTTTAGAACCAGGTCTTTTCTCTTCCTGGATCAGGTTCCTCGTTGGCTGTATGATACCATGCAAAATCCGAGACCCTATTTTTTTTTTCCCCCAAGGGCTCTGCCATACAGCTGCACTGATTTTGCTGGTCTTCCATGATCTACAAGGGTACAATTCCGCAGAATTCAGTGGAAACAATTGAAATTTTGAATTAGGTGGTAAGTCAGGGTAGAATTTATCCCACATGTAATTACTGTTGCCTTGTTATTTTAGAATGTGCCCGTGTAATTGTGTTTGGTTTTATCTTTGGCAAAGCATTTCGAGATACTCACATAAAGGGTGCTGTGTAAGTGTATACGATTGGCTGATTGATTCTGATTAGTGGTTAGGAATTATAAATAACCAAACAGCAGCTAACCAATCTCCTCTTCCTATGCAGCCGTAGTAATAAATAATAAGTGCATATTTTTGAAAGGCTTTTATTCTTAGAAGGAAAAGAAAAAGATATAATAGCTTTTTTTTTAATATGTCACATAATTTATTCTGACAAACAGATGTATTTTGTTGTTGCCATTATCATTTGATGAAATACTTTAAAGCTGGTCCAAGGTGGTGCATTTTCAAATATAATATATACAGTACATCTAGCAGTTAACAAAATTTGGATGTGTAGCATAGAATGGTCATTATTTTTACTGAAAAAAATAAAGGCACTAATTACTTACAGACAAGATACTTAGCACAAACAGATAAGCTTCAAAATGAAAAATTCTCGGTTTATGATAATTATGTTCTCTGCTTTGTTTTCAGAGACTGATAATTTGAGGCTTTAAAATCACCAGGAAGCCATTAATTGGAATTCTTCAATAAAAAATAAATTACATAGAAGTTCATGATGAGTTGTAAAAGCACAGAGACTGTATTATGCAGTGAGCGACATGGCTCTACTATTTATAGACATGCACAGCTATGTCTAACAGCAAAACTGTAAAGAATTTGAGATGTGCAGATAGCAATTATTCACAGATCCCGACGATCCGCAGATATTTCAAATAACTGCTTTTAGCAGATCAGCTATCCAATAAAAGCAGGGCTTTATTTCCAAGTGGCACTTTTCTAACATGTTGCTTCTTGTTTTTGACATCTTATGTGACATTATTCTCCAGAGCCACTTATAATGAGCAGCTACGGATATCCATGTACTGGAGTAGATGCTCCACTCTGCTCATGTGCATGTTGATAGGCGTGGAAGGGGTTGCTCTTGTTGGAGGGTCAGTGTGGTCCTTCCTTCTAGACCAGGCTCAGATCCTGAAGTCTGTGGTGGCTGCCCAAAGGAAAACACGCAGTTTCTCTTTCTTGCCCAGTTCTCCACTCTCTCCTTGTCATCTCCTTTCACCTGGGGCCAAACCCTTAGTTGTCTTCAGCAGCAGCAGGAATAGGTCCTGTTAAAGCTSATAAATCAGGTTCAAGGACTGTGGATCCGAGAGGATCAATCAGTGCTCAACGGCAGCAATTACGACGTTTCTCTTGGCTTGTGCAGGCCTGGACAGAGCCTTGTTGGGACATTGTAAGATCTTTTGGGAGGACTGAGGAGAATTGCTACCGAGTGCTTGTGGCCATCCATGCAGCTGCACAAGGGCAGTGTCCACATGGCACAGCGGTGTGGAGAGCACCACGTTTCAGCTGCTCTCTGCTGGGAGCAAGTCTCAAAAGAGTGGGAGACACTGTAAAACTTACTGCTTTATTTAAGCAGCTTTATGCTGCTTTCTGCCTTTTCCAGCAGTTCTTTCAGTCCCGTCAGGAGACTGGTCTTTCCCATCTCCTGAGTCAGGCCTGACACCACTTTGCCCTAGCTGAGGATCTAGGCCAGAGACTCGAGAGTTGGAAGCACTAATGCACCTCAGGTAATTGTTTGGCGTGGATGGGTATAAGAGGATGTTATATTCAAGCTATGCTCTTTCCATGACCACTGACACCCTGGCTTCCAGCAAGAAGTTCTCTAGATAAAGCAAGCAATAAAAGTGATCATAGGGATCCTTGACATATGCCACCCAGCAAAGGAAACATAGCAAATTTCTGCTCATTCACTAGTGAGCTCAAGGGGATGCACAAAAGAGTTAAGTGGCCTTGGTAGAGCCTGGTCTAAAGTTACACTTCAGGAAGGCTGAGAAAGTATTTCCAGGGGACATGATCAAAGGCTTTCTCTGTTCAATGCCCATATAATACAGTCTCACATAGGTAATGTTCATGGGCTAGTGCAGAATAAACATAATCCATCTGGCTGAATTAATTCTCCCAGTATCAGGAAATGCAGAGTAGCAAACTATGTGGTTTAATATTTTGTGGCTAAAATTAATCAAGGTATCAGCTGATGTGTTTTCTCTCCTGTTTGTTTAAATCTGACTTAATGTGCTCGCAGTGAAGCCAGGACAATGCAAGCCCAAGGAGACAAGGATAATGTGAAACAATAGCAGTCGGAGTCTGCAGGGAGAATGCTGTAGTGTCAAGATGAAATGACATAGTGTCAAGAGACAAAGCCATACAGTAAAAATATTGGGTCTCTGCTGGCACTTGAAGAGTATCGTAATTCTTAGAGAATAAAACCTACCATAAATCATATGAAATCAATTGGTAAGAGATCTCGGAGAGATTAAAAAATGTTCCCTCACATTCATTAGTAAAGGTGGCTTCTGTCCAAATCTGGTTGTTGGTGTGGTCCAACTTTGATAAATCTTCTCTTACCCATCAAAAAGAAACACCTCTTAATGAGCTACCGTCCTGTGTATGTTTTAGTTTCCAAATTGCTAAAGTAGAAATACAGAATTCCCCAGAAATGACAATGCTGCTCAGAGGACAGGCTACCCCCTGTAGTATTTTAAAATACCTTTTTTTTTCCTTTGTGGATTCCCAGAAGTTTCTGATGTCAGACTGATCCTGTGACATGAACTCTCCATCATATTAAAATTGTAGCAATAAATCGTAGCCTTTGTTTGCATGTATTGCAGTACTGCAAGTAGCTGCAAGAAAATATTTATATATGGTTATTTGGTATTAGGCACTTAAAAATTAGTGGCTTGTAATTGTAGAAGGATTGTGATTACAAGGCACCAAGAGATCCCACTTAAAGTGGATCTTCCAGTGGAAGAGCTACTTTTCAACAAGATGTTTCCTCCTCTGATCCGTGATATGGACCTTGGGATATACAATGCAGAGAGAGTAAAACACTGTAAAAGGCAAATAAAACAGGGGATCAGCTCCTGTTTTTTCCTATTCCCAGTCTTTTCCACTGTCTTTGTATAGATAGAGGAGAGCTAAGTAGCAGGGCAAAAATGATGCTTGGTGGCTTTTCTGTGGCTGTGAATACACACAGACAATCCAGAGGAGGGATCTTCCCAGCATGTCTAGACTAGTTAAAAAAACAAAGGTTAAGATGCCCATGTTCTCTCCATGGCCTTTGAGGTGCCCATTCTCTCTCCATGGCCTTTGAGAGAACCTGGGTGATCAGAGTCTGATCAGAGTCTGATGGCCTGAACCCATCCTACGTGACAACTGGAGGTTGGAGAACAAGAAGGGTGAGTGTGTATGGATATCCAGGCCAGGGTCTCACTGGAGTATTTTGTTCCCAGCAAATTTTGCAGACTCTAAACTGGGAAGGAGCTTGAGCTTCACTTGCGCTCTCATCTCCTGATAAAGTCATCCTGCAAACACCGAAAGTGCATGTGCCCTGCTGTTGGCGTGCCTCGACAATCAGTTGTGCCCAGTTTCCATACGTGTGGCTGTAGGATRTCCTTGGCTCTCCTAAGTCCAACAGGTCCTGCAGGATCTCCCAAGCCCCTGCAGTGGGTAAGGGAGACCAGGCAGGAGAACACCCAAGGTAGAGGCTGCCCCAGCAGCAGCCAAGAGAGCGGTGCAGAAGAGCTGTCAAGAGCACACACAACCTGGCTTTGCTCTGCTCCTGCACCCCTGGAGTTTGCAGCTCAGCCAGTTCTCCATCCTGAAATGTCCCACATCTCCTGTCCAGTCACAAACCCCACAGCTCTCCCAAGAACATCAGTGACATTTCTGCCATCTCTCCAAATTACTCTCAGCAGAGTGGCTTTTGGGCCAATGGCAGCAATGCTGCTAAAGGTCATTTCATGGACCTTGGTGCTCCGTTTTATTTACTTAGTTTATTCAGGTTGCAACTAGCCATGCTTGCGATGGAGGTGGGACACATTTAATACATTTGTCACATCACAGCCGGTCAAGCTCCAGTCTCCCAACAGCTACCAGGATTTGGGTATTTTTAAGAAGCATTAGAGGAAATGAAAGAAAGGAGTTGAGAATATTTTTTGATATGCCAGAATTTTCAAAGGATTTCTGAAATTTAATGAACTCATTTAATAGGCATAATTGTCTTGAGTACATGTGAAAAAAAACTTCTGAAATAGCAGAATTAGGCATGCTCCATTTTGTAGCCTTTCAATGACCTCCAGCAAACGTGTGACCCAGATATGAGAGCCTCCTGTCCACTTGCATAAACATGATGCTTTAAAAAAGCAGGGAGGGGGGAAATAAAAGAATTGTCCTCTTAATGGCACATAGAGAGAGACATACTGCAAATGCAAAACATATTCAGAAGCAGATAGAGAATTGCCTCAAGACTCTGCACTCTGAAACTCGGCCACATCCTGCTAGACTGAGGGTTTTGATGGAGGTGGACCTTCAGTCAAAACCACTCTGGATTCTCTTGCGCAGAGGCTCAAATGATAGGGAGGYGCTCAGCTTTCCCTTGGCCCATAAAAACCTCTGCTTTAATGCCTGAGTGATGTCCAAAATGCCTTTAAACAATATATTAAGGATTACGTTGTAGCACACAGGACTTTTTATTTCCTGGCCTTCGTCGTGGATATGCACAGGTTGTAAAGTGAAAAGCAATGACCGTGTCAGCTAGGAGGGAGGTGGTCGCTGCCTTCCCTTGGCACACCTGTTACAGCAAGAGGAAAAGCTATTTATGTCAGGATAATTTTTAAAAATCTCATTAATTAGCATTAATTTTTAATACGTAATTAATTTAATAGCACCTGCTTTTCCTGTTCCCTTGGTCAAAATGGGCTCTGTGGCCGGATTCTGACCACAGATTTATTAGCCATTGCTCACAAAGGGAGGCGAGTGGATCTTGATTAGCTTGGGCCCACTATTACCACAGTAGCAAGTCCCGATTGGCAAGACTCTGGGTTAATATGAGTCCTTAGGACAAGGGTATCAGGGTCCTGCCAGACCTCATGGGCTCAGGCTGTTGTTGCTGGCCCCGCTAATCACAGGCTGCTGATCCAGCCTCATGCCTATCAGGTTGCTGCTCCCCACATCATTACAAGCGAGGTTTAATTAAAAACAAGAGCTAGCAAAGTGTTGCTGGAATTTAAAATTATATGCCATTAGTTATTAGCCACTATGAATTAGGTAGACATTGTTTCAAGGAGAGCAATTTCCACATAGGGCTCTGTTAAAACGAGGTGGCTTGGGGGACTGCACAACTTTCCAAAACCAGGATAGCTGGATTTCTCAGAAGAGTCCTTATTGGGGTTGTACACATGACCAAGATTTAGCATTGTTCATGTTTGCTTGCAGCAATGATACTTTTATGTCTATGAAAACTCATTTTTCATTTTAACAATAATTCACAGGCAGGAAAAAGAACATCTCCCCTTTTTTTTTTTTTGTTTTTTTTTTCTTTTCTTTTTGGTTATTTGTTTGGGTTTTTTTTCCTTTATTGAGCCAAACATGGGAACAAAATATTGGGCCAAATTATATTCTGATTTTGCAACTTTAAAATCTGCCTTTGCGAGTTAGTGCTGAATTTRGTTCATTCCCCTCAGGCATTTTCCATGCAATAAAAATTGTATTTCTTTTTTTTTTCCCCTCTCTTGCCATTTGGGGAAAATGAAAACTCAAAAGAGAGAACTAAGTCAATTGTTAGATTAAAATTTTCTTTACTCTTAGCAGTGTAAAAATATACAGAAGGCACACCCTGAGTATCTTKCTTGGAAATCTACATTATCAGTGTCACTAGCACTGCTAATAGAGATAAGGTATTTTGAGTGGTGGTAGACAGTGATTAAAAAAATGAGAAAGGAATATGAGACTTTGAGACTTTAATGCTTTTGGTCAACAGTCTAAGGAGGGACCATGTGAATTTGGTCTGAGGAGCCTCCTTCTCTGTTACTTTTGCTGCTTCCACAACCCCATACGGAAGAGGAAAAGAGTATTTGAGCTATGGTAGGTGTAAATCTAGGCAAATTCAACCAAGTTTTATTATGTGGGAATGGGAGAAGCATTCACATTATATTTTGCAATATCTTCATAGGTACTTAGATATAAAGTCTTGAAGGTGATGTATATAGATAGATTGCTCTATACTAGTGAATTGGAAATTTAAGGTACCATGGATAATGTAACTTTTATTGAGCTTACAAATGTAGAATACAAACCACAGCCTTTAACACAAAAAGAGGGAAGAAAAGGCTCCTCAGCATCAAAGTTTTTATGTTAATTCAATAAAAACTATTACTATATCTATATCTATCATCACTACCTTTTTCTAAAAGCCAGTAGGGTTGAAGGCTGTTTCAGTCTGCGGTCGACACATTTCTTTAGAATGAATATATTATTTTTTTCAGAGGTTAACTGAGAAACAAATTGCTGATGTGAGTCTATATGGTGTGCGTATGTTTTCCAGTGTCTGCAAGTCAGAAAGAAGATAGCAAGGGAATGTAAATGCTCATTATTGTTTATCGTTGAATGTGGCAAAGGAACAGAAATTAAAGAGGCTTGGGGGAAGTGAGCAGCTGTAGCTTTACTGACACCAATAACTTTTCATGAGGGTGGGTCAGAGCATCGGGGATGTCAGAACCTTGTTCCTGCCCTTTTGAACTTATTTCTGTAGATCACGACAAAATGGAGAAGTGAAAGAAAGATACTCCTCGCTCAAGCAGGGCAAAGAGGAAACCAGCCACTCATGCAAATATTTCAGATGAGAAGTTAACAACACACCCTTCTCACATCCGCTGGGAGAGCCGCGTTGAGCAGCACTGTTGGGTTTGAGAGACAGAAACAGGTACAAAGTAATATGGGGAGAAGAGGAGCTTCTGCATGCCACTCCTGTGAAGTGCCAACTAGGAATATAGGAATAGGTGCCAGCCTTGCAGGTGCATTAAGTGTGAACGTAATGAACTGGGGAAGGTCTCTGCTGGCCCCTGCAACCTCATGTGTGAGTGGTGGGGCCGAGTGGTCCTGGGTAGGGTGACAATCCCAGTGGGCAACTGCTGTCCCAGGGTGGTGGCTGGGGACGTGGGGCCACCGCGTGTCSCGTGCCGTGAGCCCTCCCTTGGTGCTGGTGAGGGCTCGGGATGATGGAGCAGTGGTGGCTGGTGGTGGCTGTGCCCGTGCAGCCTTGAGGAGGTGGCCGTGGGGTTTTCCACTGCACTCTGCTCTGCAGGTGTCACAAGCAGTGCCACCCACCCCACAAGGACAGTTCGGCGCCTGTCTGCTGCTCAAGTGGTCGTGGTTGAAGTCCCTCTGGACTGCAGAGATGCTGCGTGTTGAGGTCGTGGGGCACTGCCTTGTCTACAATCTGTTTTTTAAAAGTGGTATCAAAACGAGAAGTGAGAAACAGCTGGCGTACTCACGGACCTTTCGTGAAAAGATGGCCTTCAGCTTGCTGGCCTGGGTAGAGAAGTAAGTTCATTTGCAAAACCTCGGGCCCCCCACAGTGATAGCGGGCAGTCTTTTCACTCATTTTGAGAAATGGTGATAGCAAGAGACACTGAGGCTTCGGTGACGCCAAATGTGTTTTGCTCTCATGGATTAAAATAAGCCACTGCTGCAGCCAGAAGATTTCTGCTGAGGTCAACGTGTGCTTCTTGTCACCTGCTAGCTACTTGGGTTTTATTTGTTACTGTGGTACCTCAAAGTCCCAGCTGAGACGGAGGTCCCACTGGGAGAGGAACCACACACACCCCAGTGGAGAAAACCATTTGCTGTCTCACAGAAATTGCAAGTTAAATAGAGAACATCGTGAGGGAAAATAAGCTGAGCGACTTTCCCAGGGTCACCCAGGCAGCTGGTGGCAGCTCTGGGAATAGACCTTAAATCTCCCTGTGGCCAGGTAGGTGGCCTAGGCACTAAGTCATGCTGCTTTTTCCTTGCGTGCTGAGCATGTGGCAGCCTGGCGTGTGTAGGTTTCATGGTAGCTGTTAAAGCCCAGCAAAGGAGTCCTTTTTTTATGAACATGTGCATGGCCAGGGTTACCTTATTACAAATCGGTTGCATCTGCTTCAGAAGTTGAGCTGCCTGGTGCGGATACCAGTTGGAAAGCTGGCAACAGCTGGATTTCTGGAGAGCGTAGCTGCTGGTTGAAGGCCCGCTCACCTAAGAGAAGGTATTTTACGTGAGGCAATGTCTTAATTGAAATGTGAAGATCTCTTGTTTTATGTCAAGAAACACATTTTCAAAAAGAGGAATGGGTAAGTACTATCCACTGAAAGTCTCCAGRGTGAAAGAAGTCATCAGTATCACTGGAAAAAGGTGCCCTGGTGCCCTGTCCATGTTTCTCACTCCGTGCTCTGGTGACAATTTGTGAGCAGCAGATAACCTTATTTTAATAAACCTGGTGCTATCTAGTACTTCCTTTATTTTTTCTAACCCTTATTACCCACTTTTCAATTGTCCAGAATTTGCTGGTATTCAGAATAGGATACTTCCCAAAAAAGTCTTTGTATGTTCTATAGTTTAGACCAAAATTTGATCATCTGTGGTTTTTTTTTTTGAAAGTCCCGRTGATATTTAGTTGTCTGATTCTCCCAAACAGTGAAGGTTGACTGGCTTTTCATGCCCATTCAATTTTCACCCTTGTGTGAATAAAGCTCCKAACGTTTGACTTTATTCTTCACCATGAAGAATTTAAAGGGTGTTAGCTTCTCTGGTAATAAATATTGCATATGCATAGTTACCTTCACATTTAGCAACTATAGGTAACATCTGTGCTATTTTGCTTCATATTCGGCATTTCTTGCTTTTCCAGCAGCAGTCATGCAATWTGAGTCCCAATTCTCACCTTATTTATTTATTTATTTATTTAGGTTTAACACTACTAGGTTACATAACCTTCCTGAAGTAAAAAGAGGTATGTTATGTCTGCTCAATCTGCTGCAAAAGAAGGAAAAATCCAAACCAGTTCAAAAAATTATTCTAGCATCCGCCCAAATCTTTTGGGAAAAGCCCTCCTTACACATATCTTAAATGCACAGGAAAAAAGTATTTTGATTGTACTCCATGGTACAGGCCACAGTGTTCATCCAAGCCTTTCCCTGCGTGGTCATCCTGGAAAATAAAATAAAATATGACGCTGAAATGATGAAAAGTCCTGTTTTTGAGGAAATATTCAAACGCGCTGTAGAAAATCCGCTAAAACTGGCGTGAGGCAGGAGGCAGGAGTTGCAGCCTGTCCCTTCAAAGAGAGCCTAGGAAATAACAAGTTGTTATAGCGGAGATAAAGGAGAAGCTGACCTCTGTGATAAGCATAGAGGTAGTTGAAACAAAGAAGCAATGAGGCAATTATCGAAACTCTCCTGGATGAAGTGGGTACAAGAGCTAATGTAGCCGAGCAGTGAATCTCAGCGACGAAAACGGATCATGAGCAGCTGCAGGGGTTACTGCTGCAGACTATATCAAAAAGAAGAAAAATGGATATTGCCTGCAGAGGGACTCTGCGCTTTATTGGAATTCCAGAAGTAGGTTCCAGCATAGGAATTCTTGAGAAGATGATTTTCCAACTACTTTAGATTCACTGCAAACAGGTTTCAAGCGATAAAATTCTTTGGGGGATACGGGTTATAATGAATGATCCGTTTTAGAACGGGAAACAAATAGTTGAATGTTGCCACGGTTTAGCAGCAAAAATACTATTGTTTCCAGATTTGTATTAATGATATGGAGTAGGAGGAGAATGGTGAGATGACAGCGTTTGTAAATGAGGGAAATGATCAAAGATCAACCGCAGTCCCAGGAGGAAGGGTGAGAACAGATTGAAAATACTAAAATCCAGCTCTGATTCTTATGCCCCCTAGGTTATTTTGTAATTTTTTTTTTTTTTGAAGAGTTGTCTAGGTACTTCCAGATAGTGCATTTTTTATGTGTAACTCTGCATACCTTTGTTATTTGGCCAGCAGTTAAATCCATCTTCAGCTGCTAGCACTGATGAGCCTGGAGTCAGGAGAGACTGAAATACTTAAGCCTTGTGAATGATGGCCAGCTCAAGTTATTTCAAGACTTTTGTCATGAATACAGCGCACCATGTGAGCAAATCTGGGCATTACTCACCACTTACAAGAACAAAGTAAAGAACAATATTTGAACAGAGTTTTCTAAACAGAGTCACATGAACAATACTTTGAAAGGAAAAATTTCCTGTCAAGAAACATTTATATGCAACACCAAGAAAGCAAATTTATCTACTCTGGAGATCTAGATCTGTAGGCAAAAAGATGCAAACTAGGAAATCCCAAAGCACAAAAAGAATTATATTGCTCAACTAGCATTGTATTTCTTCCATGATAATAATTATAAACAGACACAATACTTGATGGTTTACAGATTTATTTCTTTACTTAGTTCAACTAAAATTTGTAGAGCATTTCCCTTTATTTGTGGAATAATTGTCTTGTTCTTATGACATCCCAAAGCTTATGATCCAAAGCCTAGTGAGATCTTTCAGTCAAGGCCAGATGTCTCTGTGAAATAAGTACTACAATATCATCACACCTTATTGGATTCAATGCAAAAAATATTACTGAAATGTAATCACCAGTGCTAGACAGAAAAGATAGACTAGATGAGCAGAGTGGCTTCCTGTATCTTTGTATGGTCTGAAATGATTAATCTAGTAAATCTTCCCTTTACCATCTCTACGTCTGTAGAGATGTCAGAAACACAAGTTGCAATGACTTGCATGCTGGGGATTGCCAGGTAAAACTTTTCCCTTTCCAAACTGCCCAGACCCTATTGCAAGAAGGGCTCTGCTGCAGTGACCAGCTGCACTGAGCTTGGCATCGTTGCACTCACACCACGTGCTTTCTTCCACGTGCTGCTACTGCATGAACCCATGGATTTCTCCCGCTTTCAAAAACAAGGTAGTTCAGACTTCTGTCCTGAATGTCTCAAAAGAGCCTTGCTACTCAAAGGCGTTACTGTAAAGTTAAGATCTCTTTCACATAGTCATCAGCTGGGACGTGATGTGTTCACTCTGCTGGGATCTCATGTACCAGGTTAGATTGTCTCCAATACAGCAGCTTCCTTGTCTATGAAGGTGGAGGTAGATGCCATACTTGGGCTTTTAATCTGATAGAAAATTCCTCTGTGTGTGTGTACAAACCAAATATATCCTCCTGCAGTAATTTTGTCTCGAATTGTAGTCCTCACCAAACATCTTTATGCACTGTTCCAAGCGCTGTGCTTGGCAATAACATCTCATACAGTTGAGCCCCTTCTCCCCAGTGATCTTTCAGTTTGTCTTCTCATTTTTATCAGAATAGGCAGCTTTGTATGTAAAATCTGCTTTGGTTTTCACTGCTTTGTATTTGTGTAGGGCTTTTTGGGTTTGGAAATTGTGTTTTCCCTGTGGATTGTGTTCCTTCACCATGCCCATTTGGCCTGTGTCAGAAACTGGCTTGCATTCCCTGCAAGAAACTGGTTGCTGCCTTTTGCCTAGCAGCGAGTCTCACTGAGGGAGACCCACGGTGCCTGCAGGTCTTTTTGACTATTGCATGAAGACTTCAACAGAGAAACATGAAAAGAGAGCCTGTTTTTGCAGTATTAAATTAACCTCAATAACCATTTCTGCCCTTGAAACATTTTGGGAGCTCACAAGTCGAGTAACGCTGAAAACCGCTGCGACAAGGGTGCCAGCCACCACTGTGGGGCTCGCAGCACGTGCTGAGGAAAAATGGGAGATGACCTCTCATGTGTGGTTTGAAAGTCTGTGAAATATTCATTGGAAAACAGGTATGAAGATATAATATTTCCATAGAGTTAAAAAGAGACATGTTACTGGCATAATCCATTAATAGATAATTTAATATTCTGTACATATCTTAAATACAAGTAAYTCTGTGTTGCATAAGGGGTAAGTCATTCAGTCAATGCTATTGAGTGACTCAATGCACTCAACTGCAAAGCTGAGACAGACCTGTGTTTCCAGCCACTCTGCAACAAAGAATTGCTCTATCCTATTCACCATTTTCTCATGTACTCCCATTTCTCCCCYTTTTGGGTCAGATCCTTTTTCTCCAGCAGGCCTGAGAGCAGGAGGACCCTGGACCTACTTCTGGTGTAGCCTGGCTTTGCTGACTGCTGCGGTCTCCTGCAAAGAGTTGCCTGTGGGATCATGTCTGCTCACACAAGAAGCGAGCAACAGTGACACTGAACATGACACTGAAAGGGCAGTGGAGAAACAAACACTAGGTTACTTTGGTTATTTGGTTCGTTTAGTTTTTGCAAGGAATCGCTTTCTGCCATTTGACGGCCTTGTTCACTAATGCCAGCCCAAGCCYTAGTGCAGTGCCAAGAACTTTTTATGTGGGACGCTTCTACTGTTCTTTAACCCTCCCCCCAAAAAGAAATAATAATTTAGTCTTTTTTTTTTTTTTTACTGTTGTAAGTTTCTGCTCAATATAACTAATCTTTSCTGTCTCCCATTACTTCTAAGACACCTATTTTCATGCAAAATGCTGGCAACAACAGCAAAAGAGATGGTCAACCTCACTACTGATTACTCTGCGGCACAGAAGGTAACATACTTTGTACCATCATGGGATGGTCAGGGTCAGGCTCTCATTGATGTTTTATCTGGTTGTGTCACTAGAGTTGCACCAGGGAGAAAATTGGTATATGCTGTAAAAACAAAACCTTGACCCAGAAATGAACAAATGAGAGGCAGCTGTTTAGATGGTCTAATGACAAAGTCAGATCAAGTCATTTCCGTATTGACTGAAATACTTCATTTTATTGGCARCGTTTACTATGAGTTTATTTTCTTCTCAATTACAAGTAGTGGAATTACACAACACAGTCATCATCAGGGTATTCCAGGGTATTTATACTGGTAGATCTGTGTATTTGTATTTCTGCTTCAGGCTTCCTGCAGTACATATCTGATAGGTATGAGCACAGMGAGGTGTTCCTTAGCTCCAAAGGCTTTCTTGTGATTTGCACACATCTTTCAAAGTATTATAGAAGCCCTCAAAGACAGGATTWGACCTTAAATGGTTTGTAGGCACAGGGCAAAGAAGAGCTGTCCCAGAAACAAGATCATCTCTGCTTTTAATTCTTGCTACTGTGCGCCCATGCCTGTTACCCTCACTTTGGGGGCCCTCTACACGCTGTCCTTTGGTGGAAAGGGCTGGCAGAAAGGGCTGTGAGGTCCTTCATGCAGGACATCGTGCCCATAGCCTCGTGCTCCTGCCTTCCAACTGAGGGAAAAAAGGGAACCTGAGCAAATTGGCCAGTGTTTTGTTTTTCAGCCCAGTAGCACTGACCGGAGAACATTTGACTCTCAGTGGCCAGCAGCCAGTCAGCTGCCAGCTACGTGTTTATGTGAAGACTCATGTAACATCTTCTGGCTGACAAACTACATTACATGTCTGTGCCTGTGCCCAGAAGTAAACATCACAATGCTYTGCCTTAATATGCTGTGTTATATATAGCCAAAATTGTAACTTTTGTTGTCATCGTTGTTGTTTTCCAAGCTAGCAGCCAAGAAAGAGCCAATGTTAGATATCTGTCTGGAGATGGGGAAGGCACTCTAAACTCTTTCTGCTTGGGCTACCTGCTGATACTGGAGTCACTAGAAATTTGACTTTACAGTGGGTAATATCCAAGCCAAAAAATGGCTGATCAGGAGCTTCTTGAAGGAGAAAATCCTTTGCAAGTTCAACTCCTCTTTTGTATCTCCCAAGCTGCTTTTCTGACTTTTAGCAGTGGGTTTTCTTTAATTAGGTCACGCATGGCCATTGTACACAAAGCACTGTATGATACAATGCGAACATTATTTTTGCCAGTGTGTCTTTTCTCTCCCTAAGTCGATCATTTTCTCTGCTCTCCAGGTTATGCTAAGATGGAAGAAGGAACCAGATGAGGGAAGATTAACCTTTCGCTGTCCACAATTCTTTCCTTCTTATCGTGGAGGATTCGGTAACCCACCCCCCTCCAATCCAGCCTATCTGTCTGAATTGCTGAAAGCATAATGCTCACATATGAGAGATAAGTAAGTGAGCTTTCTCTCTTTTCCATAGGGATGAACTATAGTGTATGCAGATTATTAGGAGAAGAAAATAATATCAGAGAAAGGTGGCTTTCTTAAAAGGCATCAGTAGCATTAGTGTCATGTGTGAAGCACCCATTTGTGACAACTGTACAGACCTTTCAATGGAAAATTGTGCTGTGCTACCTTTTAAAGTATGAAATGCTAATTTGGGATTTGCAGTTTTTGAACTGGAGGGCTGCATTTTGCATGGAATTTTGTTTAATTTCCCAGTGAARAAAGGCATTTGAAACACAACTGCCTACAGCCAACTGTCAACAAAAATCAACTGTAATAACACGCAGCCTGTCACTGATTTATGTGGTGATGTGGTAATCTTCTCRATTTAGCTGGGTATTTCTTCTTCATACAAAATAGCTGAAAGTCTTGCTAGACATTTATGAATATCGGGAGGTACTATTAGGATGATAATGGGGCAAGATTAAAGAGGTGTTCACTAGTTCAACGTGCCAGTTAAAAAGACAGGGAATCAAAAAGTATAGATCTATATGGCCCCTTAGTGTAAGTGAACTTTATATTTTCAGAGATCTGGGAGATGGCATATTGAGTTCCATCTGCCACAAGAGCATCTTTCTAAAGGAGGAACTGGGGGGAGATATTATRCACTTTTTTCCCCCCAAAATCTGCYTTTGTTTATCATGGGGGAGCTGAAAACCTTAGGATTGAATCCAGAGTGAAAAAGTCTGGATGCTTTTCTGGCAAGTGGGGCACAGGGGCCCCTCATCSTTTTCTTTGCAGGTCTCCACTTCAGACGTGGCCACTTAGCTCTGTGAGAACCGGCAAGTAAGATATCATACTGTAYGTATTACAGCTAAGAAAAGTAATTGGCTTCTC
Organism: Nothoprocta perdicaria; assembly: GCF_003342845.1. Taxonomy (NCBI): domain Eukaryota; kingdom Metazoa; phylum Chordata; class Aves; order Tinamiformes; family Tinamidae; genus Nothoprocta; species Nothoprocta perdicaria. Next base: position 1,029,053 of record NW_020454971.1, on the reverse strand, counting down.
ACAAAGAGCTAGAACTAATGCAGACAAAATGATACTGCAAGACTTGCGCTGCAAATAAAGAGACAAGTTTGTGTTTTACAAAAATGTATAATTTACCAGGCATTTCATTATGCTGTATAAAAAGGCAAAAATGATAATTGAAAATAAAYGCGGCTGCCTAGCTACAGTATATGCTGCCAGCGTTACTTGAAATAGAAGCACTTTCTTGCTGAAGATAGTTAAAATTTTGATACAACTTCTGTCTGCAGATTTGTATAATGCATCTTGTTAAATTTGTTTCACTTGGGGTATTTGTTGCAGAGAAGCAGGAAAAATGCGAGGATGCCTGTGTATTTATATACCTAAGGGTTTATAAAATTATATTAATTATTAACTGCATGTTCTGCACACATTTATGGAGTCGAAGTGAATATATGCGATGTTCAGTTTACTGCAGAGTACCCAAAGTACACCAGCTACCGTAAAGGTTGCCAAAAAATTCCATTGTAAACCTCTGGCGTTAAAGAAATGTGGTTACAGATAGGGATATGCCAAAGTAATTCCTTTTCTTTGTGTGTGTGTATGCGTGCCAGGAGCTTTAATAGCCTCCTCCAAGAGCAAGTTGCCCATTGGTGTTGTCCCAGTGTATAAGTCTGCTTACTTGGTGCTTCCACATCAATAGGATGGCAACACCAGCCAAGTGCTGGGAAACAAAGTGATCAGAGGTGGGATTGTTTTTCTAGATGTGCTTAGATCCACTGGTTAGAGCTATCTGATATTTTCCCCATTAGGCTTTTTTTCCTTTTACATATAGTCTCAGCTGGCCGGCTCTGTTCAGATAGTCATGGCTGTGTTTGGATGGGTCAGGCCCTACGAATTTGCTTGGCCTTGAGACAAAAGCTCRTCATGAATAATGAAAGAAAAGAAAAATAATGCCTGAGACAGAATGACTTTAAAGATGATTAATATCTACTCTTTCCTTCATAATTTGCCTCCAGACTTTTCCCTTTTCAAAACAGTTTTTTTTAGCAGTCGTACTTTCAGCAGTTGGTACTGCGATGAAATGGGTGCTCTGAAGCCAAAAGGATCATCATCATTACTWTTATTAATTATAATAATAATACTGTTGTTGCTGTTATGAATTAATGAAATACAAGTTCGTTTTGATAAGTACAAAGCCCCAAGTGAACATAGAAAGTACCATTTTCTGCCCTCAATCACAGCTGGTTTACCAGAATTGGCCACTTGAAACGTAGCAACATTTGCCATAAAGATACAGAAGTTCTTGGGGCTGTAGAAGTAAACCCCACAATAAGGATAGTCTGATAACTGTTTAAAAGAAAAGCAGGTCCTGCACAGAGCATAGGAGAGCAAATCCAACACAAAGGCCTCGGCAATTATGAAGCAACAGAATTTATTTGGGGATGGAATCGATTGTCACTAAATAGCTCAACAATTCTCCAGGGTCTCAGCTTGGGTTCCTAACATGTCATCTCAGGCAGGAGATTTCTTTTCTGCGAGGCTTTTATTAAAAACCGGTTCAGGTAAATGCTGACAATAAGCAAGCAAACCTGTTGAGCCCCGAGTCTACAACTTCCCAGGCAACAGGATGCTTCTCCGTGACATTTAAGAGAGCTAACAGCTGAAGAAAATATTGCATTTTTTACCCTTTCTACTTAAAATAACAAAAAAGCGCTGCTTTCGCTGTTGAATTTAGGTTCATTTTCCAAAGATTCCTCCTGTCTCCCCTCCCTGAGCTCTCAAGGCCACAGCTACTTCTCATTTYGGGAGGCTTTTCCCCATGACATGCCCATAGCTCCCTGCTCCATCTCCTTGTCCAGCCCTTAGAAATAACCTAAACGAGTTATTTCCCACCCACCACTACATCTGCACCAGGATGTGGTGTTTGCTGAGCCATGACTTGGGGACCTGAGCTGGCAGTATCGGGGTGCAGAACAGTTGCATGAGTTAGTGCTAATGACTGAAATGTTGAAATACTGCTTTTTTTGTTGTTGTTGTTGTTGTTGCTGTAATATTCTACTCCTTGATTTAAGGAGACTCAAGCAGTGTCACAGCCCTCTGTGAACCACTGAACTTCAGGTAAGTCTCGCTGTTATTCTCCAGGTCATAAGCAAAGCTCTCTGGTGCCACTGTGCTTCGTCTTTCTCAAGATGATAAGCTGGGGAAATCTGGCACTTCGGGGACCTGCACTTGCTCCTTTTCAAGGGAGTTGCAGAGTAGAGCATTCACTTGGTGTAGAAAGAGACTGATGAATTGTAAGTCTTTGCATGACCAGATTTTTTTTTCTTTTATTTCTTTCTTTCCACCTCCCTTTAATTAGTCCCCGGTATGTAATTCTGCTTTCATTGGCACATTTAACCTTCAGATGCTTGTATGCTTTTACTGTTCCTCTCTTGCGACTTTACCCAGCTGATCATCTCTAGGTGGCAGCAGGATTTTTATGGGAGGTGGTATTTTTTAAGAAAGTCAGACATCTTTGATTTTCTGTCAAAATAGTGGATGATGATTTTGTTTGTAATGGTCAGACCTGTCAGCTCTATGAGCATTATGGTCTTTGTAGTACATGAAGCCAAAATTGTTATGGTCTTTAGTCAGGCACTCCTCCTGTTGACCGTATAGGTAGTTTTTTCTTAGGTAGAAATCTACTCCTGCAGACACTTATCCAGCTTTGCTGACATCAATCAGTGAAAGTACTGATGCTCTTAAATTAAAATATGCCCAAGCATATTTTATTAGCATATCTGGCTAACATCAATATTTCTGCCCTCACTTTAAACAGTGATTTCACCCAACTAGCCTTTTTTGGGGCATTGATCTTGGAGAAAGGAAGGTGGGATACAACATGTACCTCACCCTCCAAAGCCACCATTTCAAACAAATTCTGCTTTATTAACATAAGCTTCAGGTGGCCCTGATAAGTTTACTTGTGTGCATGTGGCCACAGCTGACTTTCATTAAAACCCTCAGAGGGGTGGGGGTAAAAGGTTATTTCAAAGACTTGAGAAGACTTAGGAGCTGCTGTGGATTTTGGATTCTTTCTGCTGGCCTTATGGAAAAGTGGAATGAGGCCTATTAATCGGCAGTAGCAGATAAATGAACTTTAAAGTGCCCCCTGGTTTGGCTCTTTGGAGGCAGGTTTAACAGGTAAAATGTCCACCTCACTGCAAATCCTACAGATTTTGGTGAAGCTGGGGTTTCTCTTGGGCTGTATAATTGTCTTTCCTTTTTTTATTTCTTTTTTATTTTAGGGGAAGGAAATGCACTCCTGTATTAGCTGCAGATATAATTGGATGTATATACAAATGCACCATCCATACTTCTGTGCTGCATCCCGGGGATGCTTAAGTATTCCCACTGTGTGCGTGTGTTCTCCGCAAGCTACACTACACATTAATAAGACAATCCATATATTGTATTAGGGCATACTGTATGCAGACAATGCTCCAGGTACTGATTTTTTTTTTCTTTTCTTTTTGTAAATCCTGAAATATGGCTGATATGGTCCACTGCAAAATGAACCTATATTGGAAATGGCAAAATTGTAATGTAAAATATACTGGGGTCACTGGGGTGTGATGTTTTTTGCATACATTTTTTCTCCCTTGACCCATGCCATTCTTTGGTATGGGGAGGGGGAAACTTCATCTTGCAAAGAAATGTGATGTCCTTTACTGCCAGAGGCTGTTGCTGTTTCAAATGAGGAAAAAGCACAATGCATGAAGAAGGAAAATTAAAGCATATTCATTTTGGAAATTAGATACGGTGTCAGGAGACTCTCTGGAAATAGCACAGTCRGAATGGAGCACCAGCCTACAAGACAGTTCACTGAACTTCTGACCACTCTTTGTACTACAGAAGCTGTTGAAATGGGAAGACAGCAGAGTATTTTATAGCTGTTTAACAGTGGATCGTGGTTTTTACTAGGCATTTATCTTCTGTTTTGGTGTATATGTAAGATAAGTAAACATGATGTAGTGTAATTATGTTACGTTGAAAGCACTTCAATTTAGGGTTGGTTTATTTTCCCTATTTCTGATCTCATTTCAAGTAGCTGAGCTGCCCATTTGTGAGAGTGGGAGCAGTCGCCACCCGAATGTCTGACCTGAGGATGTAACGTGTGGCTGGGTTTACTCCTGGAGTCACCACACCTGGGATCAGAGTTGCTCTAAAGGATGTTTTTGCTGCTTATCATACTAGGGAAAAGTATGCAAATGGAGAATGTTAATTTTATGTAGTTTTATAAATTGAAAAAAAAAAAAATATGTAAGTCTAAACAGAAGTGTCCGTGGCCCTAGATTATTTGAGAAGCTCAGGTAACTTCTAGCTCCTGGCCTGACTTAATCTTTCTCTCATTTCTACGTAGTGAAACTTTAATAGTGAAATTTTAATCTCATAAAACTGTTTTGATCTGTCTTTATCATTCCAGGTATACTAAGCAATATACTCTTCCAGGGTTGGCAGCTATCTCATTGCAATTGTAATGATGCATCTCTAGACAGACATGCATGAATGAAACACTGTTTGCAAAACCGAAAACATGTTTGGGGTTTTATTAAGTTGGGCTCGTGTTCCCTGACATCGTGTGGAAAGATCTGGATATTGGCATAACTGAAGAAAGCCTCGTCTTAGATCAGTTTTAGCCCTTAGTGAGGCTGTTCTTTTTCACTTAAAGCTCTTTCCCTCCGTCGGCGTGCTGAAAGTTGTGGCACAGGGTAGCAGAGAGACCAGGCATCCCAGGATCAAGTGCTCTTGAGAAAGAGCTGCCACCGTGGAGCAAGCCACCTCCTGTAGCTGGAGGAGGAGCTGTGCTCTGTGTCATAGCTGCTCATCGTGCTATTTTCTCTCTCTCTTTTTTTTTTTTCGCTCTCTTGGAGATGATTATGAAGTGGATCTTTTGTTGCATAAAACAGTGAAGCAATATAATAAAGCCTTTTGTTTGATGGCATTGTGAAAAGTTGCGGCATTAGGAAGAGTTGAAGCTGGTGGACGTCCATTGTGTAGTGATCCCTTTGTCTTTTGTCCTTGTTGTTTAGCCTTGYGTGTAGTATAGCTTATGTGGGGAGAACAAAAAGAGAAAAAGAAAAATTCTCCTGCTGCCGTGGAAGATGCTTTTCTTCCTTGGACCAGAAGCTCCTCTCCTATCACTAGCCAGTAACAGCCCTTCTGTTCATCCTTATGTCAAAGCCACACAACAGAGCTAATAGAGATCTCTGACAATTAGAGATGAGCTGAAATGATTTGGCAAACTCTGGGTGCTACTGAACCTGAGGGGGTTCTCGGATCCTTTTGAGTGTATCGGGTGTCTTGCCAGCCCTGCGCTTCCCACATCCCCCTTGCTAATGGGGATAGAGCAGTTGGGACGTTCAGTCCAGCTGGGCCTGGAGGATGGAGAAGAAGGAAAGGGGGAGTCTTGATACAGCTGCAGCCCTTCCCTCCAAGGCTGCTCTTTGTTTCTCGTTCTTGCCAAGACATCCCAGGCCCTGTCAGGTTTCTTCTGTCTGTGCGAGATGGATGCAACTGAATATCCAAGGAAGTCTCTTTAGCTGACATCTAGCTAGATGCTATGTATCTGGAGAGAAGATGTCAACTGAACAGGCAGGACAGACCATGCATAGGATAACAAATGCCTCAATAGGGTTATTTTTTTGGTTGCTTTCTCCTTTTCATACGTACTTTCTTTTTTGTGTGTGTATCAAGACTGATGAAGCTTTGATTTTATTTTATTTTTTCCTCTCCTATCTTTTGTTTCTTCGTTGTCTGAGACAATATAGCAAAATATCTTAAGATTCTATTTATGCTGAAAATCTATAAGGCAAAAAGCTTTGAATGTTCACGTTACTGTTTGTTCAGTTTGGGACTTCTTAAGGAGAACCACTTATATCCTGAGTAACCATTCTCCAGAACCAACCTACCTTAAGGTGACCCACACAAATGCCTCCCAATAAAGACACGATGCCCCATGATACTGGGATAGTCTGTCACTAGAAAACATGGTTGGCTGATGACTAAGCTGTGGCCAGAACCTTACCATGAAAAACCAATTTCAAACTTGGTCTTTCAAGGCTACCTTTCGTGCCCATCACAGGCCTGTAGCAGCCACAAAGTGTTTTGCTCAGTTCAGACTAGCAATTGGCTCCAGAGCAGAGGGAAGCCAGCTCCCCAGCTTCATTAGGGAGCTGTGCTGCAGGAAAATTGCTTAGGGAATTTTGGTAAATCATTTGAATTCCTGTGAAAGTGAAATGAAGACAGATTTTTTTTTTTTCAAGGCTCCAGGGTCTTTTTCTGTTTCAGCATGGCGTGGAAACTTGTACTTGAGGATTCACATCTCTCGGGATGCCTGGTACTTGTGGAGGGCGTTGAGTCTTACCTTTTGGTCCAGTAAAACTTGCTGCATTTGCAAGCTCAAGGGAGTAGTAGCAGTGAAAAGCAGCAGGTGGCTTAAAAGTAGAAACTAGCAAATTTCAGTTTGCATTTTGTGGGAATATTTCTGCCCAGCGTTTATAAACATAGAGGGGGCCCATGCTGGCAGTAATATCTTTGCTATGTGTCTGCTGGAGTTTCAAATAACCCAGAATAGACTGAAACATTTGCATATTCTAGTCTGTGTCCCTTCGGTTTGTAGAAAGTGGAGGGCAAGGCAGCATCCTGAGAGTATTATCTTTATCCTGCATGCACTTTGCTGCGAAGAACATACAAAACCTCAGACCAGAGGTAAATGAACAAAAAATTGGATGACTTGGCTACCTCATTTGTGTCTTAGACGCTGAGAATGCGTTAATATGCACTTTCATTCTCTGTGTGAAGAGATCAACATTAGTTTTAGAGCTGCTCTCTTTTAATGGGAATGCCTAATGTAATGCAGAGCCAGTTCCAAGTCTTGCTTCTCCTTCATTTTTTTGCTTCTTTTTCAAACTTAATGCACTGAAGGCCTGATCCTAGTCTCCTCCAGTACCTGCTTAAGAGCCATTCATCTGGTCAGAGAACAGCACTGCGTCACAGCATCAGCAATGATGTGTCCACAGCAAGCACTGTAAATGTGACTTAATTCTTCTCAGGCTGAAAATAGTTGCTGGAGAATGCTAATTTTATGTAGTTTTATAAATTGGAAAAAAAAATGAATGAATGGCAGGGGGGTTGCAAATAATTTGCAGATGGAAACAGTGATAGAATTTCCCAAATAATGTTCTCTATTAATAGTTTTCTGTGCTCTGCGTAGTTACTGAATGGGCTTGATTTTTCCACTTGTTTTCAAGGAAAAAAACTGTTTTCTTTTGTTCTTGATTGTGTTTTTCTTTTTTCTTATTTTGATCTATCCTTTTTCTTTCACAGGGACCATTGTTTACGTTAGGAATGGATGAAAGATGAATGCAGGTGATGTTCCCATATTACAATGAAACTGTCGATAGAAATCAATGACTCATCACACAATGTGTTAGTGTAAGGCAGCCTAGCAGTGTCCCTATATCTTCAGTCCACTTCAGTGTGCCTCCCTCTGGGAGAGCTCGGGAGCTGTCATGCTATATAAAGGTGTTGCCTTAGCTGAGGGCAGTATAATGGAGTTCAATAAACCTGGAAGCTGAGGTGCAGCACCCTAATACCTGAGGGAACTTTGTAAAGAGGTGGGTTGTCTGCAGAGCCTGGTGTTTTTATGCATCTGCATTTACTGACCTTATTTAAAGAGAGGCAATGTCCGTAGAAGGGATGGAGATCAAAGAGCTCCCCCTCATCTGCTGCAGGTGCCCACTGCGTGGAGCAGGTTGGCAGCCCCCCTGGGGAAGTATCACTGCATCTACTCTGTCCTCTCAAAGGTCTCCTCTCCTGGGAGGACAGGGAGCCTTGGCCATCTGCTAGTCTGGACAACGGGGAGGTTTCCCCTCATCCAGAGGGATGGGGCAGCCAGCACGCACTGCAGGAGCCACCCCCAAATTGGGCCGGATTGCAAATCACACAGTCTGGCTTCAGATGGCTTCCGAACAGAAGTGCCTTCAGCTTAAACTAGCTCAGCCCYGGAAAGAGATGTCCCAAAACAGATATTATTGTTTTTATATATTAAAAAAGAATACCCCAAAGAACGTGATTTATAACAAGATGCAGGAACAATTTATTCTGTCTCTCCATGGATTAGAGAGGTGGTACTTGGAGCAGCTTGTTAAACAGAAGTGCTTGGCCCCTGGCCTTGCACTGCTGTTTAATGATCCACTCTTCATGTGCCACCTCTCTAATCCATGGAGAGAYAGGTACAAATTGTATCTATAATGTTATATTACTTAACAGTATAATGTGTTATAAATCATAGAATTGCATCCCTGCCTTGTAATTGGTGAGATGTGTTGCATGAGAAATCTGCTAATTCAGTATAAAGTGGTTGCTCTTATGCATAACTGCCTCTCTGGATCAAACCAATTCAGCCCAGAAGTGGTGAGGGGAAAGTTAAAGCTTTTTTAATTAAAAAAAAAAAAAAAAAAAAGGCAAAAATATGACTTAGAATGGCTTTATAGGCCCCTGCCCTCAAACTGCTGTTTAATAACCCACTAGCTGCATGGGACTCCTCTGCCTGCGGCGGGAGCTGATCCCCTGTGCACTCCTGAGCTTTGGTGCTCGCTCTGCACACGTGAGTGTTGGTCTGTGGATTCAGGGCACACGATGCAGCTCTGCTCCTCTTACTCCACACAGCCATGCAGGAGAGTGCAGCACAGACTTATATCTGTGGCATCGCTCCCCTTGGCGCAGAAGTGAGGAAAAAGGATGATTTCACCAGCAGAGATAACCACATCTCTGATATTTGGAGAAAGGCTCTCCAAAGCTCTCTTCTCCTCCCTCAGAAAACCCTGGCAGGTAGTCCAAGCTAGGCAGAAGGTCCCACTGTGACCCACATCAAACAGCACTGGTGCTAACTGTGGATTTTGTTGTAATGGGTGTCTAAATTACATGGACAGGTGATTAACCTTTAGGGTCTGTGGAAATAAAACAACGGTTACATCGAAAACGGTGTTTTGTTGTGGGAAATGTGCAACTCCAGCACTATCAGCTCCACCAGAAGGGTGCATGCAGAAGTGTCATCTTAAACCAATGGTGRTTATCCAGGTTGGTACTCCTGGAATGGGCATGTCTCAAGCTGCAGTAAATTCCCACTGAGCTCAGGGTTTTTTTTACTGGTTCTTCTTCCCCAAGGCTTTGCTCCATTGCATTCCCAAAGGGTTCCATTCCCAACTATTTTTCATGAATTGGAGATGAATGAATGAATAGAGTTCTTCCTCGTTTTGAGGACAAACCYGCTGTTATTCAAGGTGTTTTGCACAGCAGCCCTTACTCCAACCTGGGTGCTGCATCGTGCTGGGAATACATTCCTGTGGGGGGTTCCCCTTACATTTGCACTCATGCTCCTGAGATGTGGTGGATGATGAGGTGGAAAAGTGTCTAAGATGTGGATTTCAGCACTGCGCACCCCTTGCTTCTTGTGGTACCTRTCACGGTGATATTTGGGCATTTGCACGAGGTGCAGGCTGAAAGGCAAGGTGCAAAAGGAGAACTGTGAATATCCGTCTGGAAAAAAGCCACTGTCTTGTCCTTGAATAGTGATCACAAGTTACCACTSTCTCAAGGAGGACTTGAGACTATTAAAAATCTCTTTATTATTTACCACTGCACTAGTAAAAAATTTTCTTCTGACCCCACTAGTAATCCACTGATTTCCTAAAGCAGTTTGAGTGATTTGATTCTGTGATTTCTTCTGTTAAATTGTAACTACAGATGTCCCTCCAAACAAATAACTAACCTTTCTTTAATAAATAATAGATAAACCCTGAAGCTATTTTAGACAAACTATGCTTAATTAAAGTCTGTGACACCAAAACAATTACTTTTTTTTTTTTTTTCAATTAGAAAATGCACTTGTGGCACTGAAAGAAAATTTAGGATAAGAGTTTGTCTAAATGTGTGAGGGAAATGTGAAAGGCAAAGAAAATAACTAGCAGTAGTTKGTTCTGGCCTCTTTCAAGAGGGGATAGTGTGGTGGGCCTCAGCACTATGGCTGTGGACAGTAKTTGGAGGGAGTGGGGTTGACCTCTTGTTTGGGCCACCAAGACCTCTCCTCCTTTCACTCACACCTCTGAATATGGGGTCATTGATAACCTCTCTGTGCCACCCTGTCCCGTGCCCTTCCTTTCCCACGTAGCCTTCCCACAGGTGATGGCAGCTGATGTGCTGTTTTCTCCAACATCCCCATGGTTGTGTTGGGAACGCGTTTGAAGGTGAAGGCGAGAAGCACATGGCCCCTACTGGTGCATCTGCAATTGGAGGACCATCAGGTCTGGTCTAGGGAGATGAAGATCCCTGCAGCTGTCCCACCTCTCCATTTCGAGTGGCTCCAGCTCTCAGCCTCTCAACATGAGGTGTGGAGGGACTACCTTGAGCTCCATGGTTGTTTACAAATAACAAGCTTGGCAGCCTCAAAGTGAAGGAGACAAACTTCTCAGATCTTCTAAAGACTTTGCATGGTGTGTTTGCCTTGGAGCAAGATGGAACAGGTTGACTGTCATTTTAGGAAGGTATGGGGTGGGTTGATGAAGCTAAGCAGGAGACTGGCCATCCCCATCTCCTGCTGAAGTCACAGGGAGATGTGAGTACCTGAACTGGACAGGTTATTGCATATCAGGTACCTTCTTGTGTGCAAAGAGAATGCAAAATGTTTCCCTCATGTGTCTGTGGAGTGAAGGTGGGGGAGATGAAGGGTTGCTTCTCCCCTTGTCGGTGTACAGCATCGTTATTCCAAGGCTGTACCCTTTAGTAGGTGTTCTGGAGGCTGCAGGGAGTTGGGTTGTTTGCATTCAGAGTTTGCTTTGCTTGGTAAATAACACAGAGCAAGAAGTTTAGAGATCATACTTTGGTCTTAAAACAACCCATAGTAATTTTGTTTGTTTGTTTGYTTTGAAACTCTTAACAAAGTTGGAAAATGTACAAAATTGATGCTTACTCCTGCAAGAGGGCTCCAATTTCAAAAGCTCCTGCTTCATCCTTCATTCTTTAGCTTCTTTTTTGTTTTGAAACTTATTTCTCCGAGGTAAAAAGATGCCATCAAAACTAATAATGAAATAGATATTTTTCAACACTTTTTTTCACCAAATACAGCTGGCAGAAAAATGGCAATACTTTTCAGAGTAGTTAAACAAGATTGTTTTTCACCTCCCCCCCCTTTTTCTTTTTTATATATATATATATTTAGGTCTGTGTTACCCAAGTTTCCTTCCTGATCAAGTTGTTTTGCTTTCGCAGGGTGTGAATCATCTGCAAAGCTAATCTATTATTATACATTCCCTTCTCACCTCTCCCTTCTAGCTCTTTCTATGGTCTCTTGCAGATGAAAGCCTGGCGCGGGGGAACAAAGAGGGGCAAAAACTCATGGTGGGTTTCTCCCTGAAAGCTCCCAAATAATGCAGCCAGCTGCGGCAGYATGCGTGACCCCGGGGCCATGGGCTGCAGCTCGTCCTGCCCTGTCCCGGGCACGTCGTGGGGCTCTGGGCTTTCCCTCTTGGCTGCAGGCAGGTGCTCTGGTTCCCATTGAGACTTTTCCCACCCAACACGTGCCATGAGCCCGAGCAGAAAGGGGACAGCCCCACAGCGTGGAATTATGCAATGGCCAGACTAGCAAAAAAAAAAAATGCTCTTTCTCTGCAAATTCTCATCAGTACTCACATGGTACGTTTGTAAAAATGACTGCCTAACGGGTGAGAAAATCTATTTCTCTGGCAGCGTGYGCTTAGTCCTAAATCAATCCAGCACAGTAGGGTTTTCTTTTTCTTCTGTCTTTTCTACTTTCTTGCTATACACAACAACACACTTGCCTTTATCTCTTGATAAACTGGACCAGTGCTTCACTTCCCTACTTTTCCCCGTTCCATGTCATTATTCAGGTGTGATGTGGTATAGATTCGTTTTGTGGGATATGCATGCTTGCATTAAAAATAGGGTAATGATTTGGAGGATTAAAGGTATGGCCAGAAACTTTTTAATATGGTATAAAATACTTGCAGTGAGCGGAGCCCTTTCTGACCCTCCAAGACCTCCTTACTGAACATACAATAGCAATAAATCCTGGAGCAGATTAAGCAATTTCCCCATAGTAATGTGTCTATTGGAGTTTCAAATAACCCAGAGTAGCCTGAAACATTTGGATATTCCAGTCTGTATCCCTTCTGTATGTAGAAAGTTGATGGCAGGGCAGCATCCTGAACTTTGACTCCTTGTAAAAGTTTAAATTGCTGCCCTGCTGGGCTGAGTGAATGCTAATTACTTTGCCTCTTACAATACGTCCAGACTACTTATTTAAAAAAAAAAAAAAAAAAACCCTGAAGACACTGCTTTTGCATGCCAAATATATTGCACTCAGCAAAACACACAAAATAGCAGGCCTGTTTGCATACAGCTAATGCAATTGCAAATTTGATATTTAGCAACCTTTAAAAATGATATCACTTTTGCACTGTTCATGTGAGAATTCCTAGCAACGCCRGGCAGTGCTTCCTTCGTTATTGCCTGTAGCAGCAGCTGCAGTGCACAAAAGCCTGGCATGTTTCTCCTAGGACCACAGAACATGTCCCCGAAACAAAGATCGTCTCGAGAYGGATCCTTTGCACGTCTGAAATGAGCAAGAGTTTCTTGCAGTCAATTAGGAGGATTTTCTGCCGGGCTTATGCTAGGGTGGGCATTAGTCATAGGCATGTTCAAAATAAGGACAAGGCTGGAAACCATGAAACAATAGTTGTGCAGGCTGTATATCTTCATGGAGTTTCTCAATCTTTGATGCTTTCTAGATTGCCGGAGTCTAATAATTATTAACTATTCTGTAATAACAATATTAATTACCAGAGAAGCCCAAGTTCAGTCGTGGTTGTTTGGTTCCTTTCAGCAATCATTAAGCACAGTTAGAAGATCAGAAATGATGAGCTTCTGGCAGTAATGTTCTATATGGGCCACTCCTTGTACCGCAGCTACAAAGAGCTGTGGGCAAGGATGGCATTTTGTGGAGTTCATGCTGCAGACTCAGTGTCAGCTTATCCTGCTAAAAAGCAGATGAGCCGACTGTGTGAGAGTAGATTGTAAGTAAGGATGGACAAATCACTCTAGGAAACAAGAATCTAAACAAATTTTAGCCTCTGACCCTCAGTTTTGCTCATTCCTAAACTGTTAGTGTAGGAGCAAACTAGACTGCACTGATAGCCTGATATTTTTCTGAACTGTGGTGGAAAGAGCAGAGATTGTGGTCACAGGTAGGTTGTCATGAACTTCAAATCAGCTAGGAAGGAGTACTATGGTTTTGGTTCCTTCTTATCTCCATGTAGAGAGAAGCTTGGTATGTTTTCAGCCAGAATGAGCTTTTTTTGCAAGACAATAATATCAAGGGTTGGATTCTTCAAGAGTACTCAGGATGCTAAGACAAGGGGGAGTTCTAGGGCAAGATTCCCCAGAACTCCCAAGTTTCTGCCATTAATTCTTATTTTTAACATGATAGCCATGTCAACATCTCCCTCTCCTGACTGCTCAGGTACCTCTTACATGCTGTGGTCACCTTTGACTCTTCCACCTCCAGCTGTGTGATGACTTGCTTTAGCGAGGTTGTAGTTTGGTCCTGTCTTATGCTATGACATGTACTTTCATAATGAGAAGTTAATCTSTATTTCTTTGGACTGAGGTTTGGGTAGATCAAGGKATATAGGAGAAGTTCTTGGAGAAGCTTTTTRTAGCCATCAGTTTGCTAGGAAAAAGTGGCTGGCACCTTTTCCTTTCCCTTCTTTGCCCTTTTTCAGTAGTACTGGCTGTGACTACTGTGACTTATGTGGAAAACAAGGCTGCTGGTATGTGGCAAGCATAATCCCAAGGAAAAGCCCACTGCTTAGAGACCTAAATAGACCCCAGACACACTTTGTCTTAATGGAGTGGATCACGGATGGGATCTTGCCATTTACCTAAAATGTCTTGTGGGGTTCCCCAGTAGGCAACACTTTTAGATGATGAGAAACAGTCTTTCCACAGAAGCAAAAGAGCTGAGCCCAAGGATCTAGTTGTAGCAAATACAGCCTACAACACAAGCAGTTAGAGGAATGCCTGTGATGTACTGCATGATCTCTGGTATTTATTTTAATAACTGGGATGAGCTTCCCCTGCCCAAATCAAGGAGGGGGAGCTGTTGGTCCAGGCTTTCTTAGACGTTCAGACTCATCTTTGAACAAGGTAGTTTTCTGTTGGAACCAAAATATATTCTGTGATTCCAGGGTCCTTTGAATTYGAAACTTAAACTCTTGGCCTTCATGAACTAGACACTGAGGTTAAGAGTTAATCCCCAAGGGTAATGCAGTAACAGGTCCTTCACCTAACTGTTGTAACCAAACTATGGACTGAAGAGTCCATACATGGATGAGAGGGTAGCTCAGTCCCCTTCGCCTCTTCATAGGCCTCTGTGCTTACAAATGTAATTCATTTCCACTTATTGCTATTGGGATCGGTTGAGAATGTAATAAAAAACTGCAGACCCTGTGGCTGTATTCCCTAGCCAGTCTTTGGGAGAGCTAGAAAGTTCAGGCTAACCTCAAATGTTTTAGGAAAGTCCTACTCCCTTGCAAAGACAACCTTGTAAATATATGCTAAAGTATATGAACTGTTGGCAGTGGTATAAATAGGTCCTGTCCCATAGTCTGCATAATGACTGCACTGCTTCCAGGCAGTTATTCTTCATGGCTAGCTAAGATTGGACTTCCAAGTCTCTCAGGATGTTTTTGGGGCTGGGTGGCAACATGGATTCCCACAAGAACCAGTTCTCGATGAGGGGTTGGCAAAACTTGTATAGATGGGAAGAGGAGCTCAGATTCAATTGAGTGTGACTTTCCACAGTTTAAGTTGGTTGATTTCACCAATACAAATGCTTGTGTTTTTGAGGAGGGGGGAAAAAGCTGTCAGCATTGGTGTTGAATTGTGTAGGCAAACAAATTGGGGTAAGAAAAAAAAAYGTGCAGTTAAAGTCTGAAAGGTCTGGAAGATTGTGATCATTGGTCAGAAACAGTGGAAAATTTAATCTTGTAGAGGAAACTGAAGCAAAAATCCTATGCATGTTAGTCTGAAAGTGCTGGAGGAGAGTTCTTCAGCTTAGCTCTTGGAGACGTACCATGAGAGACTCATCCCAAAGGAGGTTCAAAATGGGAGACCCTGCCAGAACCTCCCTGCTGGGCTGGGTGCAAGGCGCAGAACTGGACAGCCTCACCTTTCCAATGCCCAAGCCAGGATGTTCCAGGTTGGATGGTATAAGCACTCTGGGGAGACACCATCAGTCCCATCAAGGACCCTTGCTAAATTCTCACTATGTAAGTGAATGAGTGTTTTGCTGACTCTGTGCACAGGACTAAATGAATATTTTGAAAACAAGCCAAATTACAAATGTTTCTGACACACTAGGCGCCAACTATTTTCATTGTAAGGAATGCTTTTTTGAGGGGATGGTAGAGAGAGTGGGGAAGGCATCCTGCAAACATTTTATTTGTAAAAGTGCTGCTGGTGGGAAGTCAGACTAAGGAAAAAGTGCCACCAAATCAACAAATAGAGTATTCATTAGGAAAAAAGTGCTTAATTTCAGGCCAGGGATGTAGAAGTGCCGTGAGGGTTGTTCTCATGGAGTTTCTAGCCCAATCAGAGATGGGAAGAGACTACAATTATTATGGGAACCTGTTCTTTTGAGAATGCCAACCCAGTTTTCAGACCCAAGAGGTCTAAACAATCTCAGATAAGGCCTGGATGAGCAACTGTTCTTTTCATTGCTGTCTATGCTGAATGAGATGCGAGGTTTCTCATTACTGTTTCCCAAATCAGCATAATGTTTAACCTTTGACGCTCTCCTGAATGAAAAGACAGGGGGATTTCCTTTAGCATGTTTATTAGGTCCATGCTGATGAAAAGCATTAAAATCTCAGCTCCAAATAAAGCAAGCTCAACTCTGGTAAACTGATTTCTGTTGGAGTGGTTTTCACAGCGGGCAGGGCTGCAGGTTGAGCTCATGCTGTACTGAGAGGACTTGTGGTGCTCAGACCACCGTTGATCGCAGGCATGCAAAGCACACGTCTTTTGGACGTGATGCTAAGCGCCGCAATAAAACCCTCAGCCTATAGACCCTCAGCTCCTCCCTGGAGGAGCTTTCAGAAGGTTTTCCTGTTGTTTTCAACGCATGCTGGCACACGTCTATGTGCCGTGCCCAGCACCGAGCTGGCGTGTGCTCTGCAAGTGCTTTGCCCTCAGCAAGCAAAGGCACAAGGATGCACTTGCATACCCCTCTGCATAGATATCGTACACATCCTGATTGCTTGTCAACCACGGCTGATTCAGTAACATAGCCAGCTCATTTTTACATATCACAGTCTATGGCGTGGTAGTACTGGAATTAACAACTCAGTGTTTTAGATTACTCCCTGGATTTATTACCTTCTGGGAAAAGAAGTTATTTCTAGACCCTCTGCCAACCCTCAATTTCTAGTAAATGAGAATATACTAGTTCTGGGACTTAGGATGCTTTATGAAAGGAGAAAAAAATGATGAAGGAAAAATGATTTTGATCTGAGACAGAAATTCAGACAAAGGATTACCCATGTTGTTTGAACAGACAGTGCATAAACATTACTTTATATTGGAAGGAAGAGAGGCTTGCAACATCCAGGAAACTACTTTATTCACAAAATAAAACTAGGCCCATTTCTGCTTATTCAAATACCACCCACAACTTTCTGGGGAAAGATCATATGCAGAGCATATTTGGAAACATTATTAGGAATGCATAAAGTACAGTATTAGTCAATTTTATATGCTCAGTTGCATGAAATCTGTGTGTTTAAAAAATATAATAATTTGCATTTCATGGCTTTTGATAACCTCAGGAGTGCACTTGAAATTCAGCACATGCCCACAGCACCTCCCAGCTCACCCCATTTTTAACTGAAGACCAATGGTTTCTATTAAGGGATCAGGCAGGGACTCTGACAAGCCAGTCAATAACTATGTGAGGTTACTTCATTAATGCTATAATGGCTGATAGAGTGAGAGGCAAAAAACAGGTTCCTGACAGCAGCAAATGAAAATGATAGAGATTCCTGAAGCAACGCGCCTTTCCTTTGTCATTGTCTTTTGCTTGGCTTATTCAAAATGTGGCATTTATGTATTCAGCCTTGATGAATGTTGCAGGCTTTAAGTACTTTTTCCATCTCTAATGCAGTGCCGATTGCACATTGTTCTTTCTTTCTCTCTCTCTCCCTCTCTTTTTTTTTCCCCCCTATTTTTTTTTTTCTCCTATAACCTCTGCTGTCAAGGCATTGCGGGCTGAAGGGTTGCAGGCACCAGCTAAATAGCTTTTTTGCTGTAAACGGTGGAGGTGACGGGACGATGTATCATGAGCGCCGGCGGGGTCACGCAGCGAGTGGGTGGTGGAGGCCGGGGCCYGCCGCCATGGGGTGCAGGATTCCTGCTCCTGCTTCCCGCCTCCGGCTGCTGCTGGGAAAACGTGATGTGGGTGAGCAGAAAGCCAAGACCTGGGGTGTTAAAAGCCAGCAGCCCATGAGTGGTGCAGCACTGGAGTGGCCCATCAGTTGGGCATGCAAGTGTCCAACTTGCCCTCTGTGTCTCGGGCATCTTTAAATGCTGCGCACCACTAAGTCAACCCTCATGGGCTTGATATCCCAGATATCCCATGTCCAGGCAAACGTGCTTCAGGAAGAGCCCCTGACTTCTCCCTCTAGCAGGTCCCTGCTCTCTGGGAACACTGGAGGGAGCCCCTTGCCACCCCTCATGGCTCCCATGGTCATCCCCAGGATCTGCACYACCTTCACGCTCTGCCCCTGCAGCAGAGCCACGCGTGACACTCAAGCCTCAGGATGATGGCACTGGGTAATTTTAGCCTCTCTAAACATTTTTAAGAGTTGCATAGAATCATAGAATGCTTAAGATTGGAAGGGACCTCCAGATGTCACCTAGTCCAATCCCYCTGCTGACGCAGGGTCACCTAGAGCACGTGGCACAGGCTGCGTCCAAGCKGGTTTTGAAGATCTCCAGAAAAGGAGACTCCACAGCCTCTCTGGGCAGCCTGTTCCTGGGCTCTGTCACCCTCACTGTTAAGAAATTTTTCTTAAGTTCCTGTGAAACTTTTGTTGCTTCAGTTTGTGCATGTAAATGCCCACCTTATGGTAGGAGATATGATAGTCTTACAGTTTGCTTTTCACTCCTATTTTGGTTCACTTAGCTGTTTACAGTTTTGCACACCCAGTGCAATTCCTGTTTCTTCATGGGCTCTTTCCACAAATCTCTTCTTTTTAGACCAGGCCAAATGTAGACTTGAGGCAAAGCCTGTAAAACGTTTGTCCTTTGCAGAATCTCACCACTTTTGTTTTTGTGCTATGGAAAAAGCTGTTGAGATTTTTCATTGATCAGTCTTTTGAATGACAATGGTAAAGGTGAAATATATTTAGTCAAACTTGTCAAAGATGCCATATGATGAGTTACAAAAATATTTCTTGTTTATTTTTCCATTCTCAAAATTATTCTGTGTATCTCCACCATATGTTGAGCATTTTTGCTCAAAAAAAAAAAAAAATATTCCTACCATAGAGTATTTGTGAAACCTGGTAAATACCTTCCTCTCCTCTAGTTTTCTCCTCCAAGACAATTCTTTACTTGCCTAAAACTGGCTTGTGCAGATATTGTTAGTGAAGCTAATTTAGAAAAGTGTGCTTATCTGTAAGCAATAGTCCCCCAGCAGCTGCCTTGCACAGGCAGTATTAGGCACATACCTAACTGCTTACTGACTACGGGCCTTAAAAAGTCACGGCTCGATAACAGAAGGCTTTTGGCCTAGGAAATAGGAAATGAGAATGCAAAACTAGCATATAAAGCCACAGTAGATGTGCATTTTCCAGCAGACTTGGAAGAAACTCTTGTTGATAATGGACTTGTGAGCATGCCTGAACATTAAAGTGCTTTAAGCTCCTTTAAGGAATAGCTTGTGTATGAATCAAAGCTCAGTTTTAAATTGTTTCCATAGCAGAAGCAGGGAGCCTCAGCGCTTGTATTTTTTATTTATTTATTTATTTTGAAGGCACAGTGACTTCAGGGAATTTCCTATGTTTATGGTCTAGTGACAAGAGAGCCAGGTGTGCTGTGGTTAATGAGATAAGCCTTAAAAGGGACGGCCTGTTCTAAATGCAGATATCTGGGTTCACAAACCTCTTGTGGCGTTTGGGGCCAGCCASATGATCTTGTCAGCAAAGAGGGTGGCTCTTTTTTCCCATCCCTTCCTCTCAGTCCTCCCTGACAGAGRCAGGCTCCCCAGGAAGAGGTGAAGGGACCTTGAACAAGGACCTGGGCAGCACTGTAACCCCACGGATAACTATCCGTAATCACCAGGACACTGATGATGTTCCAGGAGCACAAATGCTGAGCTTCACTTGTGCAGGAAGAAGCTGGACCTGACGTGTTTAGGGGATGGAGAAGAGGACAGAATTAGGATGAACGTTTACAGCACATGTTATTAGCAGATGTGTTATTCTTTTTCACAGCATTTTTTTAATCAAAAGGATGTTAGTGCTTTTTAAAAAGTATTTTTGTTATCATGAAGTTAAACATCTTGACTAACTTCAACTATCTAAAAACTGTATGTGTAAGACGGYCATCTAGATTTTCCCTCCCACCTCCATTTGATATATATATATAGCATGACATCCTCTGAGGAGCAATTGTGCTTTTGAATTAGTGTCCAGCATAGGTCACCTACATAATGCTTTACAGGTGCCTGTTTCTCTCTGTAGACTGGAAATGGAGGCTTATCCTAGAAATGCAACTTTTTCTTCAGGCATGTGATAGAAAGTGCCTTCTGGAGATTGAAGACCTTGTTTTCATCCATACATTGCAACTGAGTTTCTATTTTATGTGGTCATGACCAGGTTATTTGCCACCTATTTRCCGGTACAAAATTGCTGGAGAAGCACCAATCTCCTCCAAGGAGAAGGAAGTCTCAGCTTGGGCAGATGGAGGGGAAGTTATCTAATACATGCTCCACCTGACTCTGGTTGATGACTGAAGGTTCATTTTTATGGTGTTCTCTATCACTAAGTGTTCAGGATGTGTGCAAAATAATTTCAGTCTGTGGCTTCTGWTGGATATGTGAAGAGTTCCCACTAGAGTGTTCTGGCACAAAACCCTTCAGACTTGCTTCATTGCCTTCGTTGGTGTCTGTGTGGTTGCACATGTTCTGTTAGCGTGGTCATGTTAGCCTTTGGACCACCAGTTTCTCATGTAGCTGTAAGCCTAAATTCCACCCTGAATTATCCCTGTGTTCTTCTAGGATCCGATGCTCAGCCTCTCTCTCCTCCAGCCAATTCTCCATTTGGGAAAGGCTGAATACATCTCTTGTGCTGGCTGAACCTATCTCCAACATAGCGAATACTGTGGCTCTGGCAATCTCACTGGGAACTCAGGGATTYGGAGGGTCCCCTGGAGACTTTCCCCCTGTGGAGCTCCTATTGAGGCCCATCTTCGAAGGAAAGATCTCTTCCAGGAGAATTGCTCACACAAAGGGCAGTTGTGCAAACAATGCTTGCCCTCCATTAAGATATAATCCCTCTGGGAGGCCGCTCCAGGAGGTGCAATTTGCACCTCTTTGCACAAGCAGAGGTGTGAATTGAGTGAGGAAGCAGCAATGCTTTGGTTCATTGATGGGAAACTACCSGGATTATTTCCTACCAGACAATAAGGAGAAAATGACAGTCACTTTGCCCTCATAGTCTACTTTAGCTGCCCTCCGTGTGTGGCCCCAAATTCCATTTTCGGGTCATATGACTCCTGAAATCTGGGAAGTGGGTTTGCTAGCTCTGCAAAGTGAGTTTAACCTCCTGCATGGTTCACTCATGAACCTCATGGTTCAACCTCCTGCATCTCTCCTTTAGAGCAGGTCCATGTCATGGTGATGGGGCTGCATGTGCACATGGGGAGAACCTGCATTTCTGTTGGGATGCTCAGAGGGCCTGGACGATAGCTGTGCATTTCTCTGTGCTCTCTTCACTGTTTAAATGTGCTACAGGTAGTCCCTGTAATATTTTCAGAAGGATGCAAAACGAGGACATCTTAAATGCAAACAATTTTCTGTTAAATAAAACAAACAAAAGAAACTGTTTAATTAGCTTGGTTTTATGTACAGGGCTGGGCATGGCAAGGTCCACTTTTCTTCAGGAAAGCATAGTTTCTGAAGTTTCAAAATAGCTGAGAAGTCACTGGAAAACATTTCAGGGGAGGCATTGTACCTATTTTACCCTCCTGTATTTCTAGAATACTCATAGCACAAAGGAGGGCCTTTAATGAAGTTAATGAAGCCATCAATTAAAGAAAATGTCATATGCTTTCCATGATCTGCTTGTTATTTCAAGGCCAAAWTCTATTCAATCCAACCCAGTAGTCCTTACCAATATAATATTGAAATATATCAATTGTTAAGGGTAGTATATTTTAAAAAAGATATTAAGTGAAGGGCATTAATGCATGTCTTATACAAAGATAGGGACATATTAAATGGTTTCATAGAAATGATATAATGCAAGCATTTTAGGAATCTTCTGCAAATTAGGCTGCCTTTAGTCATTTTCTCCTTTAAACAAAAGTTAGACAAATTATTGCTAGCAAACAAAAATCTATTTTAGACAAACACAATATGTCCTGAAAGATCCAGTTTGTCATGCCAATAGTCTCATTGGCTGTGATTTGTATATTAAAAAGATTTTAATTGCCCAGGTAAGTGCCTGCACCTGCTAAGACATTGAATATTAGAGCACTTTATTCTAATCTCTTATAATATAGGGCACACTTCACCCATAAAATTATTCTCCACACAATTATAGTTCAGTTTTGCTGAGGTAGAAAGTGCAACTTAACAGTTTGGTTTTACTCATTATTATTAAAATCATGCAAATTAGGATCATTAGGTAGCAGTTGTGTAGTTAACTACTCAACAGCCTGGTCATTGCTTTTCCTTTACACTACAAACAATGACAGATTCAAATGAATAGGCAGAAAAATGGGCTCTGGAAGCACAGGGAATAGCTCGGGAACCGGTAGAACTTCTGAACTTTGGAACCTTGGTTCCTTCAGTAGTTACAGAGACTTTAATTTAGACGTGCAAAATATGTGTTGAAGAATTCGAGGCGAAAAAATAAAAAGGAAGTTTCGTTTCTGAAAATTTCCTCCAAGCAAAAATGTTTTTAAAAAGGAGGGGCAGAATTGCGTTATTTTAAGTCTGGGGACAGAGGCTAGATGTGGGAGAGTGTGCTGTTTGCCAAAAGGGTACTCAGCCACCCAGCCCAAATTATCCCTTGTGATCACATTGATCGTTAGAGTTAGCCATGGTTTCGTTTGTTATTGTGCAGATTCATCCACTGCCTTGCCTAGACGTCYGCTCAGCAGCCTGGGTGGCTCAGCTTGGTTTCACAGAGGGTCTTCTGAAGACATTCTTTACCTTGTTTAATCGTGGTAGGTCAGTGCACACCTGCGTGTCCCATCAGTATAGCCTTGTGGTGCTGTTTATGTTCTCACTGATGGGATGAATTAAGCTTTGCAGCAGGAATGTTACTTTAAACCAGAGCTGACACTTAAAGGAAGGAAGGTTCTGCTCAGTTATACTGATGGGATGTGGAGCGAGGCTCTCAAAGAGCATGATTTTCTCTCTCTCTCCTTTTTTTTTTTTTTTTTTTTTTTTTTTTTTTTTTTTTTTTAATAGGAGTGCATCAGATTGTTAAAGGGTTCTCTTCTGACCAAGCATCAGAAAATCATTTAGGGGATTTTATGTTCAGGTGGGCTGTATCCTATGCCCATGAGATGATGATTGCGTGTGGATAGGTAAAGCGTGATGCTAATTGCTTTGCAACTTGCACCAGCATCGCCCTAGGACAAAACCTGCCTGTAACGCTGCCATCCCCACTGAGCACTGGGCCCCTTCTGCACTTGTGAGCAGCTGTAGAGGCATAGGCATGCCCCTTCCCACCCTACTGGTTGCTTAAAACCATGTCCAAAGAATAATTGGAAGTTTAATGTGTTATGGTCCTTGCGGCAGCTTGGCTTCAACCCCATTGCAAATGTGCTGCCATTTCTAATTGTGTTTTTCTTTTTAAATTGGAATCTTTGTTTTCTGTTGTTGCTCCCTGCACAGCGTAAAGTGTTTGGGCTAGGCAGTGTGGCTGCGTAATGAGAACCACCGCTTTTTCATTTCATGGATTTTTGAGCATTTATACCTCTAAATTTAACTTTGCATTGAAGCAAATGTGCTTATTTAAACATTTGGGTGGGGGGGAAAGGTCTAACTGTCTTGGTTTGAGTGCCCTTGAGGAAGACTTTACCCTTCAGAGGTACTCCAGAAAACGCTTCTCTTGTGCCCTTCTGGTCTACTCTCCAAAGGCGGTAGGAAAGCGGGGAGCTGTTGTCCTGCTCTCCTTTCTCTGCCCATCTCTCATCATGAGCCCACACGACTGGGCTTATCTGAGTGGTGGAAGAGGTGGCGACATCCTTCCTGGGGTGAGAGGCTCCATCCTGTCCGCGTGGCACAGAAGGGTAGCACAGCTTTAGGACTTGCAGGGACAAAAGCTATGGTTGTGTTCTTGCAACCTGATGGCACCTTTGAACTAYGATTAAGAATGAGTTAGAAAAAGATCATGTCTGTAAGGTCTTCAGCATGTTATAAGAAGCATGCTATAAGTTATAAAAGCACGTGACTGAAAAGAGGCTTTTCATAAAGAATGTAGTAAGGGAAGCATATTGGCCATCAGTCTTTTCTTCCTTTGCTCTGGGAAGAGGAAATCTTGAAACTGGCCCAAGGATTTGGCTGTTGATAGAGAAGTTGATATTTCTTATGAGGCAAAAATAGCCCAAACCCCAGTTGACTCTTCCTTTTATTATTGAATGCTCAGAGCTTCACAGTGTTGTCCTCTGTGCTCTGCAGGAGGTGGCAACCTTGAGATGATGCTGAGTGACGATGCAGTGATCTTCCCTCTTGCCTGGATAGTAAAGGCCAGCTGCCCAAATCATCCAAACAACAAAGATCCCACCTCATTCCTTCCCAATTTTGTCTTACTCTTCAGAGACATCTTTTCTCATCTCTCCCATCGTTGTCACCTTTGCCTGAATTTGGGAGATGCTGCATCGCCCTCAATTTGCCTCTTCAGATGTCCCTAAAGCTACCCCAAAGTCACTGTAAAAGTGAGCTATGTGTAATAGTGTCATTAGTATTGTGTAAGCTGTTTGATTTTTTTTTTCCCCTTCTTCATACATCACCTATTTCATTGAGAAATTTCTGTTTTCAAAATGTTGAGGTTTGTTCTGAATTGGAACAAAAGCCCATAGTTCAAATTGCCTGTGAAAAACACATTTCTAGGACATGCTACTTTGAATTAGTGAAAATGTTCTAGTTCAATAAATCAAAAGGTTTCATTCCAATTATGTATTTCTCTTCTTTTATAATTAGGAATATAATGTAAAATAACGTTTTAGAACAACTTTTCCTTTTGCAAAGAATAATTGAATCACTCTGTACCAATGGAATTTAATTTTAGAGTTTATTCCCACCCAAACACTGTGGTTCAATTTTGTTCTAAATGAAATTCTATCAAAATGTGCTTGTTTCTGCACCAGGTTTCTATCTGACAGAATGGGATTTCCTGATGGAGAATGTTTTACCTCAGCTGTTTTGACCAGCTCTTACCCAAACCCCAGAGCCTCTAAACAAAATAATAGTATTCATTACTCTCCTCCATTATACCTTTATTGAAAGAATCTCATGCAGCTGAAGAGGAATAATGCCATACTCTGGAGTACAGGATACTTTATGTAGTTCTTAATTGCAGCTGCAAAATGAAATGCAACTGGTCTCCCGTATAGATACTGGTTCAAATTAATCTCTGGAGCAACTCCAGTGCTGTTAGTGGAGTTACTCCAAGCACGAAGGCGATCCGCTGCTTCCATCCAGGTGAGATCCTTCGGATACCGCCAGGTGACTGCATGGGCACTCGGGCAGGTTTGAAAGCCTGTCACTCTAATTATCCGGGCGATTTGTTTTATTTTCCCCATATGGGAGGGAGGAAATAATCTTTCTCTTCAGTTAGGGGCTTTCTAAATGTTTTTGCCTGTGGATTGCCTCTAAATTTATTAAAAAGGAGGATTAAGAAGAGAGGATTGTTTTCTAGCTATTGCTTTTATCAGTCTGCTTCAAAAGCAAACTTCCCAAACCCTATAATTGTCGATGTAAGTAAAAGACGCTCTTCCCAGTGTCATTTCTAACCACTTCCTATTTAACTCCTTCTGCTGAAATGTCCTTTTTCCCTCCCCAGTGCAGGAATTTTGGAATTATTATGCATGTGTCATAGCAGGACATACAAGCYGAGAGAATAACTCGGTCCTGGATGGATCTAGTGAGCCCATGT
This sequence comes from Nothoprocta perdicaria, assembly GCF_003342845.1. Lineage (NCBI taxonomy): Eukaryota > Metazoa > Chordata > Aves > Tinamiformes > Tinamidae > Nothoprocta > Nothoprocta perdicaria. The sequence goes on along the minus strand of NW_020454971.1, from coordinate 1,003,581 downwards.
GGCCCCTATGAAGGGAAGTTGCCCCTGCCTGGGAAACCTGTGGAGCAGCGTTGGGATAGTAGAAGGGAAGCATGATCCCAGATGTTGGCAGTGTTGCTCACTGCTGGCGCCTTTCTTTGCTGCTCGGACCTGAGTTGGCCTTGGGGATGATCCCCACAGTTTTGGAGATACTGTAGGGATCCCTACAGTTTTGGAGATTCAGCATTCACGTAATACCTTCCCTTATTCCTTTTTCTTTTATGGTGCCAAAGGAGGGGAAAGATTATTGCAGCTTGAAAATATCAGTATACATTCAAGTTCTTTCAAAAGATATTTGATCCTTGCCCCAAGCAGCCGGCAGGTTACACTCAGCCCCACATGACATGAGGGATGGGTAAGAGGATGGACGGGAGGAGGGAAGAGCAGGTAATGTCATCCCCCCAGTGACACGATTGCAACAGCAAGCCAGCACGGGGGAGAAGGACTTCTTTTCTTCCTTAAATAAATAAAATCATGGTTCCCTTCAAAGTATACATAGACAGAAATGTAATAGAGAAGTGTATTATTCCCCTGCCTCCCATCTGCACCATGCTGCCTGGCTGCGGCTGCTCGAGGTTTTGGGATATTTGCTGAGTTATCTGCTTCTTCCTGGAATACCTAGCCTTGGGTGAGGCCATGGAGGCTGGAGGTGCTCATGCTGCGCTCAGGAAGGGCCCCATGGGCATGAAATGGGGACCTTGTCCTGATTACTGCTTGCACTAAGGACCTCTTATGTCTCTTTGCCCATGCAAGGGGCTCCTAAAGTAACCATAAATGCAAAGGACCTACAATTAGGAGTACCACTTGGAAGAGCTTTTCACCACAGTGGTGAAATCCATCTTTAGCAGGTCTAGCTTGTTAACTAATTTAGTAACAGAAGAATTAAATATATAGCCAGTAAGGAACTTGAATAGGATAGGAAAGCTACTGCTCTATGCATAGTAAGTATCAGTGCCAAGGGTRGAGAGGAATTATCTGGGATGTTTTGAGTGGAAAGACTAATGGGATGAAACTGAGCAAAGGAAAACTTAAAGTGATGCTGTGGAAAAATATGGTCTAGTGATCTGCAGAATAGTCTCACCAGAGATCTAGGAAAGCCCTGCCGCAGTGGCCAGATAAAACGGTGGTGGGAATACACAGAAAGGAAAATATTTTAGTTGTCAGCAGGATGGACAAGGTGCCTGAAGGGATTTTTAGAGTGATTCAAGGAAGGTTTGTTTTCATGTTTTGTTTTCTAATTGACCAAAACATATACAACCAGGGTTTGCAAGACAATGTTGAGCCAAAACTCTTGCTGAAGGCAAATGAAGAACAACTTTAGAATATGTCCTGTTGGAAAGCGTCCATGGGTGGAATAGTAGGAGGTCTGAAATGGMAGAAATTCCCTCCAAAATGTTCCTTTTACTGTACAGGCTCTGTAAAGGGGACATGTGTGTAATTAGCAATTGCTTCCAGTAAATGGCTCTATGATCATGACGACAATCCAATTGGATGGAAATTATTGTAAAAACACAATTTATGGATGGGTCCATATACTAGCAAGTGCCAAGTCTGTGGAACGCCTCCCTTTGCAACTGAACACTCGCCAGTCATCATGTAAGCAGTTAGGTTTAGCATTTAGGCATAACACAGCGTTGTGGGGAAAGAAACACTCTCCTGGAGACTGTTGATCTTTCTCACCATGACATTTCATGGTTAATGTATACCACAGTAATGCAGTAATGTTTATGCTCTCTGTGTATATACTGGCTTTGGATCTTTTTGGAGGATATAGTGCATGAAGAAAACTCTTAGAAAAGTTTTTTTTTTTTTTTTTTTT
>NW_020454971.1:994447-1001694 GCF_003342845.1 Nothoprocta perdicaria | reverse complement strand
ATGTAAAGTCCTTATTGTTAGATGTCCCACGGGGAAAATCCCTTTTCCTCCTCGCCAGCTGGAACATCTGGGCTTGGCATACCTAAAGAATGAAGTCTTCCTCTCCTTTACACCATTCTTCATTCAAAATTCCTATAACTTTAGGCCTACATTAAATAGTTTCTCCAGTATCTCTACCTTGCAGAGATTGAGCCAGGGACCCCCTGAGGTAAGTAGTAGTGTAAAATACCCAGTGTGCTGATGAGAATGGAGAAGTTTCCTGGCTAAACTTCTGTTCTGACTCCCCTTCAGTTTAAATTTTCCTTGCCACTGAATGCCAAAAGCAAGAAAATAAGTTTGTGGCTTCTTTTTTTTTTTTTTTTTTTTTTCCCGTTTTTCCTCCCTCTTTCAATATCATTATTCTGTGACTGCTTCCATACCTTGTGAATCAAATTTGCAAGCATAACATCTCTTTGCCATACAGGACATTTCTCTATGGTAGGTCTTCTAAATAATAAATATTACAAATTCTGGAGAAAATCTATAAACAAACAGGTTCATCTCTGAACTCATCAGGCCAATGCTATGTTTATATAAACTGCTACTTGTGATGATGGGATATATGGCATTTTTTATTGCAAGCAAAGGACATATTATTCAAATAAATGTAAGGAAAATAAAATGAGTTCAGTAAAATTGGGATGCCCCTAGCAATCAGAGTTTCACTTTAAAATAACAATAATAAATTGAAGCTACATTCTGCTTGTATGAATTGCAATCAGCTGCACAGTACTCCATTTGCTTCCCTTGGACCACTTGTGCTTTGAGGTGCTATTGAACCTGAATTAAGAGAACAGGGATGCGACCTCTCTGCTGGGTAGGTTGGTGCAATTGTCTTTTGCTTTGGAGTCTTGGCAGGTCCTGTTTCCTGATGTGTTCAGACACTGAGCGACTTCTCTTCCCCATCAGAACCGCTCTCAAAGGGGTGAATCGGCAGAAAACGGCACATTTGGTCTGGGACGATGTGGGGTGTTTCCTCTGAATGAGTCAGTTGTGGTTCAGAGTCATGGGTGCGTTGCAAATGTCACAGGTTTCTTGCTTTGAGCAAGCTCTGTGGTGGGTAACAAGTTGTCCTAGCATGAAGCAAGGACCTCTTCTTTCTGGGGTGGTGGTAGATGGGCAGGAACCGGCACTGGAGGGGAAATTCAGGGGCTCGCAGGAGGGTTGTCTAAAGGGCTTTCTCTTACTTAAGAAAGCTTGAGTAAGCCCGATGAAGAAAGCACCTTTTGGGTGCATTCTTTTATGTGGATCAGGTTACTCCTCCAAAACAAGGGCGTATTTTTCTGCTTTCTCCCCGCACCTTACAAAGCCAAAACCTGCTGCAGGGCACATCCCATCTCCAGCACGGTGGACCTTCCAGGCCGGCGTCCTGGTCTCTTGGAAGCAAATGCATTGCATGTCCTGGCACACTGTCTATCACCCAGGGAGTGTTTATAACGCGGGGCTGAGCCGGGCACAGGAATGCACCTCTTGGCTGAGCTGGAGCTGCTCACGCTGCTGACTGACACGCTGCTGTTCTCCGGGAATGTCGCTCCATGGGGCATTCCCTGCCTCCCTCCCTGTGCGCAAGCTGGAGCCTCCCAACTTGGGCTTCTGGTTTTGGTACAAAGGAAACCGTTTCTGATGGTTTTGGTACAGGGTAAATGTGCGTGCATTCATCACACAGCTTTATGAAGAGTGAAGGTTTATTATGTTGCACTTAAACCTCATTTAACCTTTTCTCTGGAAGCGATACTTGAAATGGGTATGGGGAGCGTTTGCAAAATCGTGAGTAGCAGGCAAGCTTCTTCCTGAGCTTTGTGTAGACACGTTTGTGTCCATCCTGCCAATGAAATACACACGCACACAGGACCTTCTTTGCTCTGCCACTAGGCAAAATATTGCAATGTGGTAAAGGTCTRTCAGGAAGGGTCATTTTAGAGGGTTTACTTGAGAAATAATCTCTGGCTCAAGATTGTGAGGAGCCCGGGGATAAGAAGATGATAGAAATGGAAAAGTCTGGAAGTGGCCTGCAGGGATTTGAGCTTCCAYTTGTAGGCATGTGGGTGCCACTAAGAGCAATGCTTGGGGATGTTTGGCCATTCTCTCTGTGCCCTGCCTTGTGCAATGCAATTCTAGCTGTTGCCTTGGCTAGCTGCTTTTGGCAGGAGGCACCACTGGGAGGTTCATATGGAAGTGGTGGCCAGTGCTGTAGATCATGGGTGTCAGTCTCTGGTTGGAACTGGCGTTGGTTTCTTTGGTTTCTACTGAGCCAAAATACAGCCATAGTTCTCACCACGCCAAAATGCGGGTCACGGTGGATCTCTCTGTGCACATATTTCCCTTTACAGTTCTGCATTCACACTGTCATGGATAAACAAATCAGGCTTGCCTCAATGCTATCTAAGTCAGATAGAGAAAGTCAGCATTTAGTTCGCATTTTGTTTTAATGTAGTTTACCTTTATCTTTTCACTCAAATGATACCTTAAGTTGATACAAYGCCCTTTATTCCAAAGCACCCAAAGTACTTTACAAACTGTGTGGGAAATGCTGCAATTAGTAGAGGTGTATGGGTTGGGATGAAAAGATCAATACTATTTGTTAGGCTCAGTTTCCTACCAACTCAGGACTTTCTTTAGAAGGGAATATTCTGGTATCCAAGCAGTATCCAAGCTTTCAACATCTTGCACTGGAATGCCCATCACTTTCTCAAAAATCTTCTTGCATGTAAGCTTGTAAATGCAGATGTTTGTCAACCAAGTCTAGTATGACTCAGAGAAAGTCTGAGCCTCTGCTAAACGCAGACAAAAATATGTATTTTTAAAATGTTCTTCCTAGTTGTTGACAAACTTTATTAGAAGTTGATCTCAGTCTATTGTCTATAGCWTGAGAAATGAGCAGGTGAGTTGAAATGTAGAAATGGCAATATTCAGGATGGCTGGGCTGTATTCGAGATAGTGCCACATGCACAACAGCCTGACAATTAAATCAATAATTTACCTAGTGGAACTGCTGCAATGGGTTGAGTCTTCCCAAGTCAACTTAGAGGTAAGCAAGAATGTGCCATAACAGCGTGTTTTTGAACCACAGCATAGAGACTTAATTGATTTACTCTTTATTCTTTTCAAAAGACAGCTGAATGTCAAAGGTCTTTCTTTTGTGAAGTACTGGAAAACCCGTTGTCAAACAACCTCTACTCATTTAATAATTTATCCCATTTTGTAAAAGAAAGGCAGCTGACATGCAGTAAATCTAGTCTATGTTTAAATTACTGCATTGAACAATAATAAGAGGAATGAATAATCTAGTACATCTATTTAAAATTAAACATATATGAAACTGTTTTTCCAAATGATCACCAAAGGCTATAGTTTAAAGGCAGGACAGAAACCATGAACAGAATGAAAATGCTGAACAGTAGTTCGCAAGTGGCAGCAGAATTATTTATTCTATTTTTTCTATACATAAGGAATAGAGCTAAATGAACAATGTTTAAGCATGTCAGAATTTCATCAATTTTGCATGAGCATTCACAAATATCCTGGTGGGGGTAATTGCTTGCAAATACATTTAAACTAATGATATGTTATATCCTTACTTGATATAAAACTATTAAAAGATACGTTATTGCATTTGACAATGCCATGAAGCTGGGTCAAAGCTTAATGACAGATTTCTGCATTTGTAAATTAAGATACACTCTGCTGGAAGCAAATATTTTGTAAAAATAAAAGCCATCTACTATGAAAGTTTGATCATTGATCTAAGGTTGCTCTTTGGTTTCTCCAAGTCCTGAGCTTGCAAAACTAGGGGAAAAGGAGATTTCTTTGGAAAGGGAATTCCAAAAAGGCTTTTCCCTATATGAGGCTTGTAAAATACACCATATGGTTGTAACAGTCCAGTTGGCAACTTAAAGACAAAGCATTAAGCTTATGCCCAACCTACTGGACAGATTGGTTGGGTTTTCCAGAAGTTAATTGTTTTATCTAAAGTGTATGGTGGTGTTGAGGCTTTTTAGCAGGGGAGGAAATTCAGAAATTAGTACAGAGAGCATCCAAACACTCTGTCGAAGCCGTCTGAAGYGAGGCTGGTGTGACGAGTTCTCTAGAGGGCCTGTCCATTCCCTCGCTGGCTCAAATGTGTGTTTGAAGAGTCCCCAGTGGGTTCAGCAGGGCATTGCACAGCACTTACATCAGCTGTTATTTGGGTTTTTTGCTTATGCAGGTTTGCAGTCACCACTGCATTACGCTGCTGCAGTGTTTCAGTTACTGAAGATGGGAATCAATATGAAAAATCCACCCAGAGGATGCAACTGCGTAGCCCTGAACAGACACGAGCAAGGTACTGAGAGCTTTGCAGGACCCTGGTCCGTTGTCCCAGTAGAAGCCATATGATGTTATGGCTGTAAGAGATATTGGTACACTTTCCATAATTGTTTCTAGGGATTTTGATGCCATTATGATGCCATTATGGGTGTTACCTCCATAATCTCAAAGAGGAAGAATCTCTCGTGAAGGATAATGCATCCCACAGAGGTAATGCTGCGTGCTGCTGTTGCCCATCCAGCAGCATGCACATGGTGCCAAATAGTGAGGTCGTGGCAGGGTATGATGATAAAATCTAGTTTGCCCTATACTGTAAGCTAACCCAAATCACCACGACTAGACCTTTGGCAGGGGTTGGACTCGATGACCTCTGAGGTCCCTTCCAACCTTCGGCATTCTATAATTCTATGATTCTATGACCGGCCTTGCAGTCACCATGGATATTCACCGATCCCTCAAAGGGGCGGAATGGGAGTTGATGGGGGTGTCAGGTGGGACGTTTCTTTGCCAAACTGTGGGTTTATGTCTGCAGCATGGGCAGCTCTGGCCACGTTCGGAGGGGAACGTGCTTGCTCCCTGCTCCTCATCSTCTCCCAAGCATTTCTGCAGGTTTGGCTGCCAGAGCTGAGCTCCTGCGTGAGGTAGACCCTCAGCCTGGCCCATTGCAGTGTTCCTAATGTAGCTGGTGCTCTCTCAATTTTGAGACTGTTCCTGCCGTTGCTTTTCTAGCTGCAAGCTCAGGTTTAAATAGAAAGGTAAAAGAAATTTACTGATGTACCATAAGATAATTTTATGCATCCATCAGGCCCTSTGTGGAGGGGAGCAGAGCGGGATCGGAGGCTCTTTCCCTGTGGTTCTGCTGTTCCCTGCGCCTGCAGCAGGCAGCGAGCAGGAGACTGGCCCTGACTTTGGGGCTGTGCTGGCAGGTTACACCGCTGAGCATCTGCCCCACGATGTTTTATGTTCCCACTCGCAGCGCCTTTACTACAGRCGGAGGTTTCCTGTTGCATGGCAATTCTGAAATATCCTTTCCCTTCACCTCTCTCACTCTCTCTCACTCGTTGAATTGCTCTGATTCCCAACATCATTGAAGATTATTATAACCTCCCCTCATAATGTACTATAAATTTTATTATAAAGCGCAAATTCTTTGGCTCCCAAGCACCATCTTATAGGGAGACAGCGTGCTGTAGCTCTTACACTTGCAGTAATGTGAGCAGAGAGCTAATGAAGGTCTTTATGTAAATTTTCCGGTTATCAGGTAAAATCTTCACATCGAAATCTGTCACATGTTATAAAAATTCTTTATGTTATCAAATGCTAATGATAACTCAGAACACAGAGCCCATGGAGAATCTTTGAAATCCTTCATAAAAACTGCATTCTGCCCCAGTAACCGAAGCCTTGGATTTCTACTACTACTACTCCAGTTTGTAATTAGCATAGTGCAGGCTTCTCTGCCCTCTGAAACCATAATGTTAATTACAAAAATTACACTGTGTTTAAAAGTGCAATTAAGAGACTGTGCTGCACAAAGGGAACCTTGGAACCTCTTTTCACACTTTGAAGCCAGGTCACAATGCAGCCCATAAAAGCAAGTCCAAGGCTCATTCCCCTTTAAAGGCTTGGGAAGATCATAGGGAGATCTCAGTTAAAATGAGCTCTGGTGGGCTCTGCAGACTCCTTAATGAATAATACTCTTCCTTGGGAAGGAAAGTAGTAAAAGAGGGGAAGAAAAAAAAAATAAAAGAACTAATTAAGGACCCAATCCTGCAGCTCTTACTGTATTGCCCTGGGTTGAGCACCACAGTGGTCAGTAAGTGCAGAATCGGGTCCTAAAAGGCCATCAAAACTTGGACCAACACACGGTTGCTACCATAGTTTCAGGACAACTAAAAGGRAAAACTATCATCTTCTGTGTGTTTGCTGCCTGGAGTAACTTTGCAGAAATTTCCTTCTGATGCTGCTGGTCCCTGCTTGGGTCCTGCTGTGCGGTGAGGTCGTGCAGTCCTGGAGCAGCTTTTCCCCTTGCAGCTGAGCGAGGCAGGAAAACGCAGCCCCTGAGCACTGGTGCAGTGGCAAGAAGGGGGCCTGGAAAGCCCAACTTTAAAGGGTTGCGGGAAAGGCGTGGGAAAATGGCAATAAAAAGGAAACAGGTTTTTAAAGCCCCTCAGTAAAGTTTGTAGCATAAACTTTGGTAGCGGCTCCCCCTGATGAAACGCCCTCCGGCTGCCTCGTGCAAGGTGTTAATTAATTAATTAAGACTTGGAGCACCCCTCTGTGTTGGATGTGTGCGCGCTGGGGTGCAAGTGGGGAAACTGAGGCAGGGTGCAGCTTGGGAGGGCAGAGAGAGGTGCCATGAGGCATGGGACAGCTCTGTAGCTCTGCAATGCCCATTCCCTGCGTGCATATGTATATATGCATATATACAGGCATATCTGTGATGCATGTATGTATTGCATCCAGATCCTGCCTTTGCAGCGCGCGGGCTGGCTCAGGTGTGTGCAAGGTGCAGTTACAGACCCGGTTCTGGTGCGGGCCGCGATCCATTCAGCTTCWTTTAGTCTTCCCTTGAATCCTCCCGTAACTTTTCCACATTGCCTCGTGTGAAAAACTTCAAAAACTGTTCAGTAAATCATCGGCCTGACCTTTTCCAGTAAAAACGAGCGCTGGCATCAGTGACGCCGAGTRCGCGTGTGTGCCGGAGGTGCGGAGGGGACTGAAATTTGCTGAAAGCCTTAAGCGTGGCGAGCAGCTTCAGGCTGGTTTCATTTAGGTGCCTGCAAAAATCCGCTCTCCTCCTCATTGCCTTCTACCTGCCCAACTGGTTATAGAACCAGACAGTTTACATATGTGATCCTTCCTATTTAGAAAATTAATGGTGTTTTCTGGCTCCAAATCAC
>NW_020454971.1:954447-989447 GCF_003342845.1 Nothoprocta perdicaria | reverse complement strand
ATATCTGAGATGGGGATCCACAATGTGACTGGAAAGACACTACTAACAAAAATGATAAAGTAATGCTACAGGTGGGGTTCACAGCAGCAATCTTTTGAAGGGAAGAGCTCGTTTTAAAGCAGTGTCAGAAGGAAACACTAGAATGGGKGTCTCTGGAGAAAGAACACGAATGCAACCCAGCTGATCCATGTGGGATATGGGCTATTCGCAGCAGTGATTCCGGCAGTAATGTTACAGCTAAATAATGAATAGGGGAGCAAACAAGGATGCTTGGGAATTATCCGCTTCAGAGCGGGTTGGTTCATCCCTGGAAGACTCCYGGACCACAGGCTGGGATCACTAACCACACTTAAAGAAGTGGGTACACGGATGGAGAACAAAAGTGGCCCAACGAAGGTGTCGGGAAAATAAAGATGTCAAAATAAGGGATTTACAGCTCCCAATTCACAGTGCCCAGCCATGTCCATCAGGGGCAGAGCCCAGTGGTGTTTGAATCTGTTTTCAATCTGGCATTGCCCGATCAGCGACCAGGCAATGAAAATGTGGTTGGAGCCTCCACGTAGAGCTGAACCTCTCCTGGAGGGGCCATGGTCACTGCCCCTGAGGCAGGGGAACCAGAAGCAATGATGCCAACTATGTCCAAGAAAACTGCCCACAGACGTTTTAACTTAGTCTTCGGATGAGCTGTTAGCTGCTAGTACCTTGGAAGTTTCCATGAGCGGATAGCCTAAACCTTACAATGAGAAAAGATCCTTTCCCAGTAGGCAAAATTGTCTCCACTTAAAAAAAAAAAATAAATAAAATGCAGGTGCACAGGAATATTCCTTGTGGTTAGAGAGGAAGAAGAAAACAACAAGGCATGTGTTTGTTCARTTTTCGGGGATCTTGCAACTGTTTTTCTTCAACCTGCAGGTGGCATTAGCACTAAAAATGGATTTTCTTTCTTGAAAAGTGTTTAGCAATGAAATGAAGAAAGCTGCAAGGGGATCTGTAGTAGGACYGCGTGCTTGGAGTTAGTCATGCTAACTGCAGATGGCATTTTTGCATGTTTTATAAGGCAGGGATATACAAATGTTTTAGCACCCTAAAATATGATATATGAAGTTCCCGGAAAGAGGCGGGCTGGTGGSACCGGAGGAGCCTGAGCTGACACTGAGTCTGTGTGACCGTGGATTAGTGGTGTCGCCTTGAGGTGCCCGTTGTGGGGGAACCCAGGCCRAGACCTGCCCGTCACGAGCGCTACTTGGGGCCAGGCAGCGTCCTAAGCGCGAGCTCTGTCCTAACCTTCAGCAGCTTAGCAAGGGACTCTGTCTGATGCCTGGGTACTGGGGCCTGAGCTGAGTCCCGTTAAAATCAGCGGGATAATTCCCGTTGGCTGGAGTGGAGCGGGATCCAGCCCTCCTGCACCGTGAGCAGTGCTCTCGCTCTTCAGGATGAGAGATGGAGATTTCAGGATGAGAGATGGAGAAGGGTGGTACCTGCTTGCCAGCCTTACCTGGCCAGAGAGCCGGGAAACATTAATTAGTGTGGAAATACGAAAGATTTTTTTCTCTCTCTTTTTTTTTTCCTTTCACTTTGAAGTACTACTATGGTTAGGGCTCTAACGTAAAAAGTTGGCCATGCAGGAGTTGCAAAATCTTACATTTTAAATGCCAGCATCCCGAGCCTTGACACTGATTTCTCCCCCTTCCAGAAACACGGCCGTGCCCCTGAGGCAGAGCCATGGCACAGATCACTGTACTCTCCAGCAGGGCCCAGACCTTGCGTTACCTTGCCCTAGCTGAGCTGGAAATGGGCCATTTATGGGCCAGCTCTCTTTAATACAGATGCAAGCTTGTGGCCAGGAAACGCCTGCTGCTCTCCGAGTGCTCAGGCAGCACAGCAGGAATAGCAGGTTTGGAGAATGAAGCTGAGCAAAGGTGGAGCAGCCTCTTTCTTTATCTAGCTGCCCAAGAGCTACAAGGGAATCCAAATAATGATAAGACAAAGAGCAGATGTGAAAATCCTGTGGCCTTATGCTGTTTCAGATGTGATTAACTCAATGTAAATAAATGCCTCRAGCATCTGAGAGCAAAGAACCTGCAACCTTTCATGATAAAACCGAGARTTTTGGGGAGGGAATTAAGAAGTGAGAGTTGGTGCTGAGCACCAAGGCGCAGCTCTGTGTCTGTGGCTCCCCCGTGAGACCTGGCAGCCCCAGAAGAGCGGGGCAGAAGCAGAGCTGCAGCCTTAGGCGTGCTGTTGCAGGAGCCCCTAGGCAGGAGAAGAGTGGCTTGTGAAGAAAAGGTCAATATTTTATTGCTGTTTGGGGGTGGTTGCTGCAAGAAGACATCATATCATGATTGCTGTATCTGAAAAGCTGGAGTCTGTCTTCTGCTCAACTTTCAAACTCCTTAGTTTTCTTCGACCACTTGGGCATTCCTGTAGTAATTAGCCCATTGACTCTAGCTAGCTTGGTGTCTTCTCCTGTGAAGCTCGCCTCCTTCCTTTGGTTTTTGATAATGGGGAACCTTGCTCAATTCCTCCATTCACCCACACCTCACGCCTTGGAACGGCAGGATCAGTCCCCTCCATTCACACTGCGTTGGCTGCTTATTCTTCACCCCACAACCACACGCTTGCTCTTGTTCAAGGCTGGCTTGGGTGCTGCTCCCCAAGGGCACCACGTTTAATGTCAGTGAAGGATGCTYGCTGGAGCAATCATAGTGAAGCACCCAAAGCAAAGCAGAAGGTCCTGTTTTGGGAAGGGTGGAAGAGGGTGGCTCTTGTCAGTGGCCATGGTGGCCATGGGCCCTGTTGCAGGACGTGTGGCAGTGGCACAGGTGGTTCCGGAYGTGGGCTGGTGGCACCTTGGCCAGGGCGCCAGATGATGCTGTTTGATGCTGACTACCCAGATCCTGTGACAGTTTTTGAATCAATGCCATTTTGTTGCTAGTTCTGCAATGGTGCTTGCTGGTGTGAGGAGCTGTTGCCAGCCCCTCTCTGAACAGTGGAGTTCTCTTTGAACATTGGTGTATCTGTATGTACTTAGTGGGACACGCTAACCGTCCTAGCASATGTGTCGGTGGCAGTTTAAGTGCAATTAGATGCAATCAGCTTAGATTAAAAACCTCCTCCGACTCCACAAGGCAAAAATAAGGAATTGGCACCACTGATATTTAAATCCCTACAAGAAAGGTGAGCGTCCTGGCAGCAAGAAGAGTTGCATTTGAGAGGCTGCTGAAGAGCRGAAGCAGATGAGGGAGAAGTGAGGCCACTGAGTTCTCACCAGAGGCTTCATGGGGATTTTTTTTTTGTTTCTTTATTTCTTTTGCCCTTTTTTAAAAAAATAAAGTAGGTTTTTAGTGGGAGGTGTTAATTTATCAAAGCAAAACAACTCTAGGCAAAGGGTGTGTTTTGAAAATTTTCCCTTACCAAAGAGAGGTGGGGAGAAGCATGGAAAGAAGAGAAAATGTAGAAGAATTGCAATGTCATGGGGGGTTAGTAGTATGTTTGAGACAGGGGCTAAATCACTGCTAAATCACTGCAGGCAGAATTGATGTGAGACTAGAGCACACTGAGAACTGGGCAGGGGCCTGAGCCTAATTGATTTGAGGCTGGAGCAGGGAGTTAATTGGGGGCCAGGGTAGAACAGTAACTAACGTAGCGCTGTGATAGCCAAAAGCGTATCTCACTCCAAACCGGTGACATCCGCCGTCACTACGAACACTGGGCATCTGGGAATCGTGGGGCAGCTTAGCCAGCAGTTTCATTATTTTTGTTAGAAACGCCTGCTTTTTGGAGGCCACTCGCATGCCCTTGGAGATCAACTCAAGAATTTTGCGTGTTGGCAGAGGTTAGTGTTGTCTTCTGCTGCTGCCCATGGAAGAGCGATTCCAAATATCGTGTCTCGATATTTGGAACATGTCTCRTGTCTCGAGACACGTGTCTCGTGTCTCGACAATGCCTTGTCATTCTTGACATTATTTTGGATGGGGAAAAGGGAGGAACAATTGGCTGCCAGAATGATTGTTTCAGTGATCATGGAAAAGGGGGCTCCTTCGTGGAGAACTTTGTTCCTCTCAGAGACACAACTTGTATCCCCAGGGAAGCCACCTCCTCACTAGGTCTGCAGCCGCTCTTTACAAATATTCACAGTTTTTTAAAGACTGTTGTATTGAGCACTCAAAATTTGAAAATGCAAAGATGGAGGTTGCCCGGGCAACTGCTTTGCACTGAATGAGGAAATGATCTTTTGAAACAAACATTAAGTGATCATGTAATTAAAGACTGAATCAAAACTCCATTGTACGAGGAGGCTAAATTAAAGCTGACCTGGCAACTTTGAGTTTAGCATTTCCAAAATTTTAAGAGCTTGACTTCAAATTTGACTTTTTTTTTCTTACCTCTTGTTTTATAGATAATTTTAGAGGTTTTTTTTATTCCAGTGGATTTATAAGTTATCAGTTTTCTGCTGCCATGCTCACCTCTGGCTGCAATCTGAGTTTCAGCCCAAGAGCTTTAGCTTCCTAACACAGGTTTCTACCAATGAGACAAAAGGTGTAACTTTTGTCTGTTATCCTTTGGGAGCTGAATAAAAAAAAAAAGGCTTTTCAATTTGTTATTAGGTACAGTTTGCCATACTGGCTCAGATGGGTGTTTAATTTAGCCTGCATCAGATGCACTGGAGAAAGAGGCAAGAACTGAGTTTATAGAGTTAGAACTATCTGTCCACAAGGTGACTTAACCCCAGCAACTGCTAGTTAGAGATTGTTTTAAATACTCAGTAATAATGTTTCTCTCTTCCAAACCTTTTTTTTTTTTTTTTAATTATTTATTTCTTGGCAATGTCTTTGGTGTTAGTTTTCACTCTTTCACCATTTCTGTTACCAGCGTGTTAAGAGAAATATGGTGACTTAGTTAACAGTTGTTAACAATTAGTTACCAACAGCGCAAGTGCCTAAAACTGGATCATTAAAACCACTTTGTTAAGAAAAACATGAAAATAATTTCCAAATTTTTGTAATGTATAACGCTGCCTAAACAATACCTTCCATTTTGTTGTTTCTGCAAAACTGCAGTGGTATCTTACAATCTATTACAGCCTACTTAACATTTCAACCTCTTAAGAAACTACTTTACCGAACTCCTCTCTCTAATACATTTGGAGACATACATTTTTTAGCTTACTGAGTGATAGTTAGGTGGAGCTCTACCATTCTCTTGTTATTTTCAAGGGCAAAACAAAATTCTCTACAAGCAGTATGTACCAGGGCCTGGCTTTTATTGTTATAATTGTTATTGTGCTTAGCTGTCTGTCAGGGCAGAGCTTGAATTTGACACAAATTGTCTCCACGGTGGTGTGTTCTTATTGCAGACTGCCCAGAGCTGCCCTCTGCCCCCAGCCGGGACTGGGGACACCTGCGGGATAGAGGGACACCATGCTCGGAATGCCATTCCTCCTCCATGGGAATGGAGTTGGCTGGGGACAGCCAGCCAATCCTCCTGCCACTTGCTGCTGTCCAGTTCAGTGCTGCTCTGGGGCTTAGGGATAAAGCGTGAGGCCAAGAGCACAGTTTTAACCTTCTCCCTTTTGATCACACTTTAATTTGCCCGAGGCTCCCACCTCTTTCGTTGTTGTTTCTAGAGATAAGTTCATATAATACGGAAATTCTGACTTGCATTGGCTTGCACTTGACAGAAGTGACTTTGGGGTTTGGGCACCTCACTTCTTGTCTGCCTCTCTGGGGACATTGGGATGCTCAATGCTAGCACTTGTCCCTGACTGCTTTTAACCTGGGTTATGCTCCTTTGGTTAGCTCTCTTTCTTCTACCCAGAAAAATGTATTTCTCTCTATTTTTGCTAGTCAATGCCAGCACAGAATCTTCTGTCTTTTAGTGTAGGCCAACAGTAAGACTTCAAGTAAGAGGGATGCTCTAATATGYGGGTGCCAGTGCATTTTATCCAATTGCTTTGAATAAGGATAATTGTACAAAAAATTTCCATACTCAGTATTTGTGAAGGCAGAAATGGCAGAAGCTGATTTGGTTTGGGGCAAGGGGGCTAGAAGATCTTGTGAGACTTTTTCCATTTCTGTAGCATTATGAGTTGACAACCACCATTGTGTCTTCTTCTCTCCTTTTAAATGAAGTGGTTTCCTCTTCTGTGTTGCTGATCCTGGGAGATACCCAGGGGGAGAGGATACCTGTTCTTCTTTCTGAGGCCTCTCTTCAAGCAGCTGGAAGCTACAATTACAAAAAAAAAAATCTGTTTTGAGTTTGACAAAGCTATAAGCAAATGAAACAGTCTCTTATAATGGGAAGTGTCATACAACCTTAATAATAGGCAGTGCTATAGCCCCACCTATAAGATGTATGTGCGTGTGTATAAAAATGAAATCTGAAATCTGAATGAACATGAAAAGGCCTCGACCTACTTTCAGTCTGATCCGTGCACTCCCTATCTTTAATGGAAATAGACAGGACAGGTCTTGTACATCTCTGGCTTGATTTTATAGAAGTGTGTTACAAGTATAGAATTATTGTGGAAGTAGTCTTGCAGACAATAAACTGAGGGAAGGATTTTTGCAGGATCTCATTTACAAATGGGTAAAATGCACTCGTTCTTTTGAGTCGAGTCCAGGGCAAATCAGACAGATGTTGAAACATGCAACAATCAAAAGTAGGTCCAAGTCTGGGTCTTCAAGTAGACAGGTATCTCTCATAATAGTCTCAGACTGTATGGTTTCAGGGTCTGCTTTCCAGCTGCAACCCAGAGCAAATTTGAAGAGAGAGGGATTCATAGCGTCCTCTTTAAGTCCACCATCAGCTTATTAGGAAACCGAGAGCTCTTATTCCTGGAAGCAACATTTTGCGAACTGTCATACTCATTTCCTTCACACACAGGCACAGATTGCCTGCTTGACCTGAGGGCTGAAGTCATTTACATTTTTGATCTGCTCATCTCTCAAAAACTTCCACAAATTAGAAATACCATAAACCATGTTTGTTGTAGCGAGGGCAGAAGTCTGAGGCTAGGTCTGGGTCTCATGCTTGACCTCATCTGAATTACTGGTTCTAAATAGACCTTCTTTGAAGAATCTCAGATCTGAACTTCAAGGCACTGGTTAATGTCTAATTGACTTTAGATGTACTTCTTTACAGGACAGCTCTTCTACACCAAAATTCTAAAATCAAACTCATTCAGAATCTTTCAGGTGAATGAGAGGCCYGAAAAACTAATATGATCTCCAAAAAGCTTTTGATCTAAGCTGCCTAATTGTGAGACCTTTTCCTTCTGTGTTAAGATTTCTAATGAGCTTTTTACATGCAACTGCCAGTACCTTAGCTGAAAAATGGTATGRGGCAGCAAACTTTGGAGACTTTATTTCCTTCAAGATTTTATTTTGTAGTTTCTGCAGTACTTTCCATGGGTGCAATCTACAGCAGAGCCTTCATTGTCAGCATAAGTTTCAGTGACTGTAAGATCACTGTAAGTTTCAGTGACTGTAAGATAGCTTCAGGCACATATGCCCAAATGTGTCTTTTCTTCTCCCGCCTCTCTGATAGAAATGTGTATGTCGTGGAGAAGTCCAATAATAGCAATGCCTTTTGCAGTGCACTTTTGCAAGGAGGACACATCTGTCCTTCCTGCTTTGCTGCTCAATGGACTTCAGGGCTGTGGCGGCGAGTCTCTGGTTGAGGACCTTGGAGCTGACTGCTCACTGGGGCCACAAAGGAAGCAGAGTGGAGTGTGAAACTTTAGAAGCAAGCAAGTAATGCTGAAAATTCAAGTGGTCAAAACTTTGGTGTTTTACCTTGACGAGGCAGTTTATGATTTACTCCCATCCCCTCCTGCTGAAAAAATCATCTAATTCTTCCCAGGTGAAAGGAGAGCATGAAAGGAACACCGAAAGTCTTCCCTCCTGCTTTCCCATTCATTTTCTTAGAGCAAAGCCCTGTGGACGAAGCCCTGCTCCAGGTGCAGGAGAGCTTTTCCTGTAATTTACCCATGGTATTCTTATCAAAAGTGTTACCTCCAAAACCATTTCCTTTCAACATTAATTATCTTTTGAGYCAACTTATGGTGTGCAAAAGGGTACAGAGGTTTCAAGAGCTTGCTTTTTTTTTTTTTTTTTCATTAAGTACCACATGTGCCTCTCCCTGCGTATATATAGTGGCTCCCCACCACCTTGAAGACATCACAGTGTGTACTGTAGGAACCAAAGCTAACAGGTATAAAATGGTTGGTTATCGTTTGCTTATGTGCCGTAATGCTTCCCATATGACCCAGCRATGAGGCTTGCAGAGCTGGAGGTGTAAGAATTAAACTGAAAGTTTAAAGAAAAATAGGTATTAACTAGCAGCTGCAGGGATAACATCTTCTGAGGGTGAATCTTCACTGCAAGACTGAGTGTGCCTGTGTGGTCTTGGGCTCTCCCTGACCAGTGTGGTGGCAAAGCGGGATGAGGGCACAATCAAATTCACATGCAACAAGGTCTCTGCCTGGAGGAGCACACAGCATGGCAGGAGAGGGGTTAATCTTCTGTCCTCTTCGCCCAGGGGAATGTTTATCGCCTCACAGGGAAGGTCCCCTTTCCTTGGGTGAGTTAAGTCAGCCTCCGCTGAGTTTGACGCTGCCCATTTGAGGAAAGCTTCTCCCTGACCTTCTGCCAGCGAGACTGATGACAAGGACGGTTTGAACTAACCTTGACATTCACCAGGGTAAATGGCTTTTTCCACAAGTAGTCAGCAAACAAGGGGAGCCAGTCGAGAGCTAATGAATCTGTACCTGAGGGAAACAGAACAGGAAACTGTACTTTTAAAGAAGAAAAGTGTCCTCAGCTCCATCTGTACTTAGAAGCTGGAGAATTAACTCTTCTGGCTAATGTTTGGATCTCGAAGTATCGCGTTTCAGTTGGTGATAGAGCGAGAGGAGGCCGCTGGCGGAGGCGTGCACGAGGAAAACCACCGAGGGACAGGAACTGTGCTCCGCTCCCTGATTACGGCAGCACGGGACAAGCCTGCCGTGCTTCYTCCTCCTCCTCACCCCTTCCTGCGGCAGCCCGCTGGCCAGCGGGCGATAACCCGCCCGTGGCTTTGCCGTGGCGCCGCGGCCTGGGAGGCCACCAGGGGAAGGAGCCTGGGCGGGGAGGGCGCCGCGGCGAAGACAACATGGGTGCTTCGTGAGGGGAGCGGGCGGCACTCAGCGAGRCCTTGGTTGGAGAGGCTCGCTGGGCACTGAGGTGTGCGGAGCAGCCGCTGCTCGGCRCCAGCGGTAAGGCCAGTGGCTTCAGCAGTCCGGCTTATGTCTGGAAACTGTGGAAGTGGCGTTGCAGGTTGCGGTGCATTTGCTTTTCTCAGTGCTGTCTACATGATGTATTCCCACTCCCAGTTAGGTTGTTCGAAGCCTAGTTCTTGCGAGTGAGTCATGCTCGTGTGGAGGCTGGGCTGGCGCTCYGCCAGCCTGTTCACAGCCAAATCTCGCCTGTTGGTGCTATACGAAGTTAACTCAYCATGTTTTTTCATAGGACCAGAACATGAGACCCGAAGAGTTGTGCTTCCAGAGACAACCTCTCTGGTAGCATTATCAGGGACAAGGAGTCCTGGTGTGCCCTGCTCCTTTGACRTGCCATGCTGGGACTGTGAGGGGACATTGCTGCAGGGGCAGGAGGGTCGCTGGACATGCGAGGAACATCGGAGGGTATGCTGTCCATACCTCCAATGGACAGGTAGCCCCCCTATCTGCACTCGGTTCCTCACAGACCCCTCAGCTGACAGACCTTGCATCACAGTCCTGATACTGGGTAGCTGCCCAGGGGTGACCAAAGTGTCCTGTGCAAACTGATTCCCCACATCAGCAGCCTCCTGAGAAGTTAAAACTTGTCCAACCAGAGACCATCCATTCCTCTTCTGCGTTCAGCCTTCCTGGACATATAAAAACCAGGGTATGGCTGATTTCAGCCAACTTTGTGAACCTTACCGTCTTATGCAAGCTCATGCTGTGGCCCAAGAGATTTGCAAGGGAACTGGCTGATGAAGCAAAAGCCTAATTTTCTGGGATACTTAGGAAATGACTGCAGCCAGCTTTTGTCTGGCAGCACTTGGACTCGAGGCACATGGATTGCTTTTCTGAGTCTGCTACTAATTCGTGTGTGCATAACTCCTACTGGCTGGACTAAATCGAGCTCTGTAAAATGTATTTATTAATACTTACTTCCTAGGGCTGTTTATTTAAATGTTTGCAAAAGGCTTTGGAACACTAAGTAAGGGGAAAGCACTAGCTCCAGCACTGAATCTTAAGCACTGGCAAATTAGGTGGCTGGCAAAGACCAGTGATCCCAGTCATATTTTCTTCAGGGAAACAAAAGGTAGCACTGATGCCATCTCTGTCATGTGATTGCCTTCCAAGGAATGCCACCTTTGCTCTTAAAAATATATATATTTTAAGGAGAATGTAAAACAACACCTAGAAAATGCATGTGTGGAAAAAAAAGCAAATACAGTGTCAGTGCCGTGGCGTTGGTTTTGATAACTTTTAGGTGGACCTTTGTCCAGTTTTTGCTGCAACATGCGAATAAGAGGAGGCAAGAGTGAAAAAAAAGGGTGACGCTCAGGCTGAAGTGGGACTTAGTGAGTACATAGTTAGTATCTGCCATTTTTTTGCATTTGCTGATCAAACATGCAAGAGTGCCTTGAGCTGTCAGAACATGAAATGTGGTGTTGGCACGAAGGAAAGGGACAAACCCTTCGAACTGAGGATGGTGGGCACCCCTGGGTGAAGCCTGTCAGGAATGTGTTGAAGGCAGATAAGTATGTAACCTTGTGAAAGTCTGAAAACAAAGCTGCAGCACTGGTAAGGCTCCCAGGGAAAAAGTTGTATACAGTGGAGAAGATAATATTTCATCTCCCTCCGGGTCAGTTGGTTCTCAGCAGAGTGTTCTCTGTTTGAGATTTGAGGATTTGCAGACAGACAAACTCCACAACCCAGCAAAGGTCAGTCTAAATATCAGACAGATAAACAGCACCTTAACCATAAGCACAACTCCGATTTATGGTGCTCAATTTATTCTTTCCTTTACATGATAAAGTGAAACGTGTGCTTCTTCAGAGGGCTACAGCTGAAAAATTTAAAGTAACATAACTTCCTGAGGTGCTTTTAAAGAAATATGCTTTCCTGTAACCACAGCCTGCTTCCTCGTTAAGATTTTTTTCTCCCTGACTATTTTGCTTTGGAGAATTTCTCCTTCCTGTCCCCCCAGCTCTCCAGAAAAACATGACACYTGTCTGGCAGTTGCTTTTCCAAGCTAAGGCCTTAGCGAAAGATAGTTCAGCTGGTAGAGCAGTGGTAGAGCAGTGTTGGCTGAGGGCCCCATGGAGAGCTGCTGGGCCCTCTTCATTGCACAAGGTTGTGGCTTCGTGTTGGTGGTGACTTGATGCACTCATGGTAACGTCAGTGTTGGAAGCGAGTCMCAGAACAGCAGCCTTGTCTTCCTGCCTTGTTGGCAGCTGTCTGCAGTGCTCAGGTGATCTTAGGAGCCTATTAGGAGCACTGAGAGGGTGTTCCTAGCTGGATGTGAAGAGGTATTTTACAACACTTGTGTTGGAGCCACATGTTGCTGTGGAACCACTGGACAAGCTCAAGGCAGARCCACAGATCTGAAGCCAGAGTTAGAACTTGCCCATCTTCTGCCMTTTGCTTTCCTGAGAAAAAACTTAACCATTATCTAAGACTGGATGGCATGGTTGCATGGATTTAGGTATCTATGGTATCCAGCATGGCAGATTTCATACAGCACAACCAGGACTCCATTAAATCACTTGCAGAGGGACTTCTACCCAAGTGACCTCCTGCATTATGATTGAAATAGGAGGAATAAGACATTAGATAAATTCAAAGCTTACTTGTAATATTTCTGCTTGAGTAAGGCAGAAAACCAGGAAATGTACTTGTCTTCCTTTTTATACACACAACACAGAAGTTAATAAGCTTTTTAGGGATCTCACTTTTATTCTGGATCTGATTTCCATTTATAATAAAGCTCCTTTATTGCCAAGTGAAATTCTAGTAGCTAGAATTTGCTTATATCTTCAGTGAAGCCCGTATTTCATCACGACCCATGAAATATCTTTAAAGCGAATATAAATTAAGTTACAATGGAGAGACACCTTTTACAGAACTTGAGGCAGGGAAGGGAGTCACAGTAAATCAGAATCAGTCTCCCTTTAATTGTCTTGTTACTGATCTTGCTGACAAGATCTATATAATTAAGCCATTTCTATGAGTAATAGAAGTTTTGAATGGAGAAGGTGTGCCAAATATTTTTTAAGATAACTTTTTTAGTTAATCAAATAATTAACAAAATAATATCTCACTGCATAAAAACAAAACCAAGAAATGAAACACACCATTGCCACTTTTAATAATACTAAAATATTTTTTTTCTTTTTTTTCTATAGGCAGAAATCCTGCATATGATATTGTGTTATATATTTCTAGAAACTGCACATGTCTACTCCTAGGATTCTAGGGTTTCATCAAATTGAACTGATTTGTCTTTAACCTAACTGATAGAGTAGCTATATGAACTGTTTTGGGAAACATTTTTAGTATTGCTACATTTTTAGTATTGCTACACACTTGATTTAGTTAAAGAAAAAGACTTTGGAAGCACTGTAAGCTAACATTTGTCATTAACATATATGGCTATAGGCTGCTTGTCAGCCATAGATGCGAACAGAGCAAACCATGGTTCAGTTACCCAGCTCACCATTTATAGCCACAGCCTTTAAATCAAGCAAATTATCTGCCTAGTCTATAACCTTAATACAAAAAAAGAAAACTTTTAAATAATTTGTAAGGTTCCATAATGCCATAAAATCATTGTAACATTGTGAAAAATGTTAATATTAATTTAATTGCTTTTAAGTCCCCTCTGGGAATCTGTATTACACAAAGATACCATCCTTACAGGTTTTGCAGTCAGCAGGAGGGGAACATTTGGGTCCAGAGATGAATACAGCTAAACTTCCTTATATCTTTCAAGTTTTGTAGGCTCYGGGTGCTCAGGGGATTATTTTATTTTTTTAAGAAAAGACAACATTTTCACCATTAAAACATAAAGCAAAGTGTTAGGGCCTTGAGTTCAAGGTTGGAAGTTTATATTCTTCACTCTTCTTTTACAAGAAAATGCTTTTTTCTTTGAAGATTTGACAGATAAGTGAAAAGGAAGCACTGAGCAGATCATGCAAACTTGGGCCGTGAGATGATGTTCAGGATATTAATGGTGGTGGGCAGCAAAATATGTGCACAACTCAACTAAATCCCTCACAATGCAAGTACCTCCCTGTGTGCTGGCATGAGCAGCCTCCCTATGGCATCTCTGAGGTCCATTCACTCCTACTTATGAGATGGAAGACTGACATGCCATTAAAATTTGTTATTTTACATAGTTTACCTCAAAACGCACTGGGGATTTGACATAATTACTGGAATATTCCCCAGSTACCCCTGTTCAGGGGCAGCAGAGATGCAATCCCATATTGTGCTACAGGCAGAGCCCAGCATATCATGGGCTTCTTTAAGTTGTAATTGAAATATCATCCTGAAGCCACTTTTTCTAGTAATTTTTGACCCACTCTTCCATGACCTGAGCAGACACAACCTGACAATTAGGGATGGGTGCACTGCCAATAAATAAAGAAGTAAATAAATCCATCTGTACGCAGGTACATACATACCCTCATGTGAAACTGGGTGACTGCTTCCTGCTTGACATGACCATTTCTTTCCAGAGCACAAATTCATGGGCAAGAAGAGCAGCGATGACAGTTAACATTTAGTATCCCTGGAGGGAGTTAGTTTTTAAGTCTTTAATATACTTGCTGCAAATGGAGGGCTCTGGTCATCCCAGAATAAAACTCCAGACCCTCACAGTCAAACGGAACCGGACAAGGCAGCCTGGAGCTCCCAGTCGGCTGTTTGGACCAGGGGTTCCTGGCACACATCACTCAGGAGTGGGAGAGAAATAATTTTTGGAAAACTATAAGTTGCTTGCAAATGACTGACATACAGAGGTTAAAAAAAGACTCATTTTATTGAATAAATGCCTCATTATTAATTTCTTCCTCAGATCTGCTATCAATGTAGTTTTGGCAGGGCAGTATCACGTCAAATTTTACGATACCACTCCATGTCAACAAGAAAAGATACATTTTCTCTCTCTTCCTTGTATTTCTTTGGTGAATTTTACCCGTCTTGGCGAGGCAAAGTGCTGGATGGGAGAAAGAGGGAAAGGACACGCAGCATTTCCGCACGTCCACCAGTCAACTTGGCCGGGGCTCCTTGGCTTTGTGATGGGCACCTCCGTGGTGGCCGCGGCCGGGCTGCCCACGCTGGGGTTGCTCCGCGGCCGGGTGGCCGCCCCGCGGCTCCCGCCGCTGCCGAGCACCGCCAGCCCATGCACCGCTGGATGTCTCCATGGCGACCGTAGCGGGGCCGGTTGCCGTGGTTACGGTGGTACCCTGGCTGTCAGATGGGGAGGTGATGAGGAGGAGCTGGGATGTTGGAGTGTTCCGGGAGGAAATGGGTTTGGGGGTTCGCTGGGGTCGGCAGGGATGTGAGGAACCTTCCATGTGCCCCAGSGGGTAACTATGGACTTGGGGATGGTGGGTTGGGGGCAGCACGTTCAGGGACGGGATGCCTCAGCCACCAAAGGGAAAAGGAGACACCTCAAGAGAGCTGCTGAGTGCTAGCAGGAGGATGGATGAGGACAAGAGCAAGTCGGGTATGTCTGACAGGAGAGGCTGTGGAGAAGGAGAGGGGATTTGTAGCACCCAGGGCAATGGAGAGGCCAAGGGGTGTGATAACAGCAAGAGGAGATCTCTAGAGATGGGGTGAGCACTTTGAGCACAGGGGGAATATATGAGATGGAAGAGCATTGAGGATGGAGTAGAAGCTAAGAAACTTACGGTTCAAAGAAGTGGCAAGTAAAGGGAGTGGGGAATTGAGGCAATAAATGAAGATGGTGACAAGAGTAATGGCGAAGTTCTTGCACAGTGAAAGAAGTAATGTCAGATGTGTSTTAGGAGGGTATGGGATCCAAGGGAGCCAGGAAGAGGGAGCAAGGTTGGGAAAGAGGAGCTGAGAAGAGAAAAATCAAGGTACAAGTGTAAGGGCGAGTAGGAAGTAAGGCTGCCCATGGCTAGATGGCTGTTGGAAAGAGAGAAGGAACTGAAAGAGGAAATATACTGGATGGTCTCCATAARGCCTTGTGCAAAGAGGGAAGGAGCTTTATAAAACAAGGGCTAGATAAGTGAGTCAAGGGTGGTCTTCAGGGAGGAGGAATTGAGGTGGAKGGTGCTGCAGCTGGCCGCCACACCAGGGCTTTTGTCCCTGCTCTTACCCTCAAGGTGGAGGATGTTTTCTCCCCAGCTCGCTCTCTGCCTCTGAAGCAGACAGTTCAGCTGTGTGGACAGGGATTAAAACCTGTCCCCATTAATCACCTGGCTACAGATATTTTCCCTGTTTGTCTCCCTTCCCTTCCCCACTGCTGGAGCAGTGTCCCACCACCACGCAGGTCAGAGATACCCAGAGCAACAAGGGACCCAGGCGTGAGACCACACACAAGTGCAGGAGACAGGTGCTTTATTTCGGTTCAGCTTAYGCAAGGGGAACACGCACCTGCTCAAAGTGATCTTCACCCTTTCCAGAGCCCTACCTCAGTGCAACTGCTTTGACYGGCTGTTCCCAGCCACCCTTTCACAGGTGCTTAAATGCTACATGTAATGCTTAAGTGAGCAAATCTCGATGGGCAGGGAAGACTTTCCACACCAAGAAAGACTTGGGTGGGTAAGGTAAGGTCACAGATCAAAATATTACATGTGGGTGAGCTGCTAGTACCTGATAAAGAGGTTTGTTATTTAAATCTTTACATTAGGTATATAAGGTGTTACATAAGGGCAGCAAACGGAGATCCCTTAGCTTCTTTTATCCCCCTGGTGCTGTTCACATGAGCGTTTCATCAGCTGTGGAGCTACCGTGCTATCCATTCGTCATGCAAATGTAACATGAAGTAAAATCACCCACCTCGTGCATTGCTAGCTGCTAGGCTTGCTGCATGGTCCTAATGCTAGCCAAGGCATAGCTTGCTGATGGTGAGGAACCTGGTTGATGGGATGTGGGGCAAAAAGGCACAAGCTAGTGCCATTTTCAAGCTACGACTGAAGGGAAGCAACTCATGGTTTCCAACGATCTAATCCTGGTAAGGCTGTGCCTTTATATAAACACAGTCATGAGTCAGTCATTTGTACTAAAATTGACCATGGCAATTCAAAGACAAAGAAGGTGATGAAAGCGGCACATAAGATTTTATTTCATCGAGACAAGCACTTGCTTTTTGTGGGGGCCCTCATACGCACACTCCTAAGTCTCAAAGATCATTTTCCAAAACAAAGCAGTGATGCTGGGTTGCTTGAACACCCCTGCAAAGAGAGATCTTCAGCCCAGGCACGTATCCATCAAGAAGAAAGTCCATGCCCTTTTGAGCACTTCCAGTTACGCACTCTCCAAAGTGATGCATCTCCTTTTTTTTTATGCCCAAATTAGCCAGGTCACTTTGCAAACAGATCCCTCTGCTTTCCTAGGTTTTTTAACCTAGTTGGAACTTAGTACCATGGTGTCTTGATGGTGCTCCTGCTTCGCTTGGTGTAAAAGTTTATGACGACTTGAATGCGGCAGGACCCTTTGATGGGCTCTCTCTGAGGAGTCCACAGCTACTGACTGTCCTGGCAGGAGGTACCCAATGTTACTGGAGAGGACTAGAGAAAAGCCAGGTATTTGGCATGGTTTCCCATCTCGTTTGCTCTGTGCCATTTCCAGTACATCATTGCTGTGGCTGCAGCAGTCACTTACGCTTGTGGTTTCTGCAGGATTTTTGATGGTCAGACTGTAAAAATGGGCAATGAGACTGACTGACACAGAAACTCTATGTCAGRCCACCACTCAGAGTGTTTTTTACCTCTCTTATTAAATTTGCTGCATTTCAGATGTACAATCATGTCCATGCCTGAGGAAGTGTGACCTGTGGATCTCAGCCAGCAGAGGCCTGAGCTCTCGCTGCCTTCCTTGCAGGCAGGACCTTGTTGAATCCAGAAAAAACCTGATTCAGAAAAAACACGTCTGTGCCAAGTGCCTGTTTTGACTCTATTTGAAACCTCATGTTTTTTAGTACTTGTTGGGTCTAACTACACTTCAAAGTGCGTGAGGGAGCTTAAGCAGCGTGGGATTAGATGGGTTGCTGGTGCTTAGTGACTTTTGGAGGAAGCCATGYGAGAGGAGTTAGGAAAAAACCTCCAGATCGACGCTGCTGCTCCAGCTTGCTGGGGGAGGAAGCACAGACGGAGTCTCCCTCCCTGTGCCTCCACTGCTGGGAGTAGTTTCAAGCGTGCTGCCCTTATCTCCAGTCACCAGGAGTCTGGTCCCGGCTCTCACCTGGCCGTGGGAAAGCGGCGCCCGGCGCAGGGCCTCATCCCCACCATGTCACTGTCACTAGCAGGGTCAGTGTGGGAATGTCAGGCGGATTGGGGACTGTTACACCTTGGATTTTGCACGATTGTGTTTCAGAGGGCCAGGGGAGCTAGTGGGGTGAGCATCACTTCTGCATCCCGTGTTTCTCTTTTGGGAATACGGCTCTTGTGAGTGGTTGTACCATTTACGGGGAGGCAGAGCTGCCTGGACAGGAGGCTGTGAGTGCAGCCCAAGCCCTGCTGCAGCCCTGCCAGGGACTTTTGTTTCCGCTATGAAAACCGAGCGGCCTCTGCACGCCAGCCTGCTCTGCCTGACGCTTCTCAGCTGCGCCATGGGATAAAGCCGCTGATCCCTTTGATCCCCTTCTGGGAGCAGTATTAATAGTATATTCATTTTTGCTCCATTTAYGATTCATTACTGCCCCGTCATTTGGATCTGCTCGCATTAAAGGGCGCAACGAGGSTAAAACTCCGCTGGTGGCGAGCGCAAGTTGGTCCCCTTCCCCCTGTGCCTGCCTCATGGAGCGAGGAGATGCCGGGATGTCCCTGGAGCCCCTTTGCTCCACGGGACAGCAGCTTGACCACAGCAGTGCAGTGCCTTGGAGGACTCTCCTGCATGGTGGTGATCATGGAGGTGTTGCTACCGATCCTGGAGCTGCCGGGCATATCCCTGGGTCTAGGCATGCACGTCTCGCTGCATTTAGCTGGAAGTCTGGCCTGCTGTTATGGGTTCAAAATCCCTCCTTGCAATAGAAATAGGACTTCTGAACACAGAGCTATGCATTTTAAATAAGTAAAACAGCGCTATATGTTTCATTTTAAACTCCTGCCTCCCCCTCCTGCTGTGTTTTTATCAGTTTGCAGTCACGTAAGTGCTGGCGTCTGAGCTCTCCTAAGGGCATTGAAGGTTGAGGGCCAGATACTTGGCTCGGCCCACAGCACGCACTCATGAAAAGACCCAGATGTTCCTAGAGGGGAAGAAAAACGGTGCTTTTCCAAACCACTTTAATGCTCTTCTGACCCAGGGCCCGGGCCCCTCATGCAAGAGAAAGGAGCCCATAGCCTGTGTCCCCACAGGGATATGTTGGCAGAAGGGCTCAGCAGCCTGCGGCACTTGCCACCCTTGGGCACCAGCAAGGCCTTCTCCTCCTCTGGGATCTCCCTCTGGCAACTCCATGCACTCGTCCCTCTGCTACCTAGGTCAGGCTCGCTCCATGCTGCCCTGTCCTGCCCTCACGCTCTCATGCAAAGGGCTTTGGCCCTGGATGGCACAGCCAGGAGCACTGGGTGGAGACCACCAGGATGAGTTAAGCATGTTTTGTGGGGATAGTTTTCTGTTATCAGCACATGGGCATGATTTCCCTTGATCTCAGGGTCATCATGATAGGTGCGTTCTTGGGTCTTACTGTGATCCTCTATCACTCTTTCAGCTGGCTTAAATAAGCTGCTCATAGAGGTCTGGCAAATTTGCTCTGGATGCAACTCAAGTCATGTCTTCCATGTTTCCAGGAAGCAAATATGCTTTCCGGAAATGATCAAAGAGAGGACCAAGAAGTTTTATGGATAGACTCATATCACGTACTGCAAACAGGAAAGTGATGGTCTGAAGGAATCACAGAATCACAGAATGGTTGAAGTTGGAAGGGACCTCTAGAGATCATCTAGTCCAACCTCCCTGCTCAAGCAAGGACATCCAGGGCACATGGCACATGGTGGCATCCAGGTGGGTTTGAAGATCTACAGAGAAGGAGCCTTCATAACCTTCCACGGACAGCCTGTTCCAAGACTTTGTCACCCCCACAGTAAATAATGTCTTGCTTCAAGGAAGCTCTATTTCTGGGCACTGTTCTTTACCTGTTAGCAATCTCAGCCTTTCCTAATGTTCTCAGGTGCTCCAAGGTAAATTTGCAGATGTAGAAATAGATTTGCTGTTGGGTTTCTAAGAAGAGAAATCTGAAGTTGCTAAGAAGTATGCTGTAGATTAYGTCCCTGTAGCTCCTTTGCTTTTGATTCAGCACCCAGAAAGGCAATTTTGAAGATCCCAGTGTCTCCTGGGAGGAAGGCTGCATGCTCTGCTTGCTGTGGCTCCTTCATTTCTTCCCTTTGTTACGTTTTGCACCGTTGTGCACTGGAGGGGAAGCTSTAAATGGAGTACCAAAGGCTCGTCTTGTAGCCACAATGATCACTCTCAAGTTTAGTGCACATATACAAAAAATGTTTTCTACTTAATTGAATATTTCTAATGAATGGTGTATGTTGTCAGAAAGGGGAAAAATRGCAATATTTGTATACAAAGTCTTTCCAAAATAGTATGTTATCTTCACCAGTAAGTCATTGCCTTTGCTGTGAATTAGATGGCATGAAGAACGTCACAGTTGACAGATACYTTTTTCCCCCTTTACTTCTGAAAACTGTGCCTTAGAGCAGAAGAATAAAGCCCGTTCCGAGCCCTGCACTTAATCAATGTGGAGCTTGCCCTGCTCTTCACCGACCTCCACGAACGGAGGCCTGGTGCAGAGCAGTGACTTTGCCGTGGCGAAGCCCCCGCTCGATGGCTCCTGCCGCCGTTTTTGGCAGTTTTGAGGCAGCCGCGGGGTCTAGGGCTTTGGTGAAAGGGGAGCCAGGAGGAGGAGGGGAGGCCGGGAGGATGCTGGAGCACAGTTTGCAACCCTATTCACGCACATTGTCTGGCATTGTTGTAGCAGACACGCTCCATTCAGGACCCGTCTCCGCTCCCTTTTCAGCAAGTGCCCGCTGGTCCTGCTCTGTTTGCCGTCAAGAATGAGCTGCCGGTGCTGGGAATGTTTCCCAGACGGGAGGTGAGGAGGTCAGTCTGGACCTCTGGACATGGGCGGCGCGGGGCTCGCGGACGTGGCATGTGAAAGCAGCGTGAGCCTTTGAGCGTCTCGCGGGGGTTTGTGTGTGTGTGCGCCGCAAAGCGCCGTCCAGATCATGAGATTAGCTGTCAGGTCAGCTGCTGTGAAATCCATTATGAAAAACGCCCGGAAACTGATGCTTGACTTGAAATCCTTAGTTTAGTAAACTGAAGAAATTTTCTTTGAAAGATTTTGTCAGGTAAATACACATCTCTCTCTCTCTCTATATATATATATATTTATATCTCTATATCTATTCCTCCCCCATCRCCACACTCATGCACACACACATATATAAAATAATGTTTCCAGTGATACCTCATGCAAAGTGCTAGTTGAATAAATCTGTCACTGAAACTTCAATTCCAGATTACTACACTCCAAGATCTGCTATTATGAACGAAAACACATCTTTAGAAAGTTCACAACAGTCTGAAGTAGATGAGCTATTGAAATGCAATAGAAAATCTACCCCTTACGGATTAGTCAAACAATGGATGGAGTCCTGCATGTAAACATTGTCTAACTGTATTGGCAGGGGCAAATGGCTCCTGATTTACTACTGCACAAATAGGTAGCTTTTCCTGAAACTATGAATACTAATGTAAATGATCTTGAGGAAAAAAATATTTTAAATTTGTAAGCTTGGTCAAGCAATTCAAATGCTAAAAACAAATCTGTCAATTACCGAATTATTACACCTTTCCAATATTATTATTAGTCTCTCTGAACGTCAACATGCAGTTTGCTAGAAAGTAAATCCTTACTAGTTCTTGAAATACTTTAAAAAGTAGTTTTAACCTGTGGATGTCCTGAAAAGCCACAGCCTAGAATGCAGGAGATCAGAGAGGAATGAAACAGTCTGTTTTTAGGATTTCAGTGATGGCCTTGCCTGTTTGTTGTTGTTGTTGTTACCTCTCTTTGTGTTTTCAAACTGCACCCTGTCTTGTGTGCATTATGGATTTATGCAGTAATACCTGTAAATACCTGTATTTACCTTTGCGGCCATTTGAATGTAGCAGCAAAGCATGAGATCCTCAAGGAGAAAAAGATAAAAGAAAAACAGAAAGGAAGAAGCAGAGCAACACAGGTATTACTCTTTCTGTTGACGAAGAGCAGTTTTCTGTGCCATGTGTGAAATATTTCCTTTTCTTCCGCTCTATCTTTTCAGAAAGCAATCTCAGCTCAGTGTATTTTGATGGAAGCATCTGAGGTGTAAAGAAACAAASAGAGGAAGAACTTTGATTTGTGGCAGATACAAAGTTTGGGTCATTTCAATCAAAAAGATTTCAATTGAAATTTTTGCCAGATTGTTTTAAAAGCTTAGTACCCACCCCAATCATACGAAAGATGATTGGTACCAAACAAAAAAAGAGAAAAAAACACACACAAAAAACACTTAATGTACTCCTGCCGTGATGCTGAGCATGCATAAAACTTTCATCCACCCTTCCGAAACTGGTATATTTATATTATTTAGATAAAGGGTTTGACAAATTATCTTAAATTCACTGAAATTGTACACACAGTCACACACAGTCACCAAAGATCTTTATAGTGCCTTTTCTTAGCATAGCAGCCTCATCCTTAAACAGTTACAAAACGAAAAAGGAACAAAAAGGAGCCCCCCCTTTCTCTGTCCTGGTGAATTATAAGAGGGCTGCGGTTGCTGCACGTGGGCCCAGACGTTTCCACAGGGCGCGTGATTGCAAATGCGCTGCGCACAGCCCAACGTGGCTCAGTCAGATTGCACAAGTAGCRGATGAACATGTCACCATTGTACTTTTTTATTTGCATAAAACAATTACCCCATGGACAGTAGCTTCAGAGTTGTCTAGACAACATGCTTTAGATGGTATCACTGACCTCAGACACACTAGGCTAGCTCTAAATTAGCAATGAGCAGGGCTGGAGGGATGTATTATGGTAGTTATAAACCATAAGAAGGTATTTAAATAGATAGATAAGACACATGCAAATCTTTTCATTGCCATGACAACCATCTTGATATAGGTTTTCCATATGTAGCAAGAAGGGCAGAGCAAAAGGCACTGGAAAAATAGCAAGAACCTGTAATGATAATGAACCCTGACAGTGTATTAGTCTAGATTTTGGTCACTTATTAACTCTTAATAGAATACAAACTTCTATAGTAATACAGTGTTCATTGGGTCAGGGAGCAATTACTTCTAAACCTTTGCTATAAGAATCTCTGCTATATGGCTATACCTAATGTACCAATTCTTCACAAATTGATCTGACTGATTAAAAAACACTTTGCTATTAGATGTAAATTGCTTAGCTGCTCAAAAGTACTTTGCAGGGATGGGTTGCACAAAGCATGAAAATATGTCATTTATGGACATCTCTATATTTCCCTGCTGGTTTTATTGGCCAGGCAAGGAATCTCGTAAATCTGCATTTGCAAATAATTGCCGTGTAATAGCCAATGCAATTTCAAAATTCCAAATTCAAACTCAATTTCAAAAGGAAAAAGCATCGCAATCGCTAACCACACATGTGACCCCTCCGTAACTTACCTGTCTGAAGGGACAAAAACTGTGTATTTAGCCTTTTTTATTCCCTCTTACATCCCCTCTTTCTTCATTTCTTCTAAGTGCCAAAGCAGTAGTTTGAAGGCCAGCTCAAGGCACTAATGATCCCTCCTGTGGCCAGCTAGGGTCCCCTCCAGCGATGTGTTTCTCAGATAGATGTGTAGGATGAAATAAGATGCTGGTGCTAGGACCTAGAGGCATCTTGTCCAGGCTGTCTGTTCCTTCTCTTGTGTTTGTCACCAGTTCAGTCTCTGAGAGGTTCGGGGGTATGTGAATGAGGTGGGAAGAACACAGACATGCAACAGCGCTGCGCTCAAAACTCTTCCCTCCGCACACCAGCTGCTTCAGCAGTAATTGGGTCTTTGGAAATGAGTTTTGACTCGGTTTGCAGGATCCTTTTCATGGTTGCTTGGTGGCATTGAAGGCGCAGGTCTAGGGAGCTACCTTGCTGTRGAGTAACACCTTGCTGCGGCCATTCCATGCACCGGTAACACATGGTTTGTCCTGGTGTCTCATGGCRTTTGGAGGTGGTTTGGAAAGCTCTGCTTTCGTTCTGCCCCGTTTGCTTCCCTCACTCCTGTGCAAGGGTCTGCCCCCCACCAGTGAGAGGCCAGAATGCGCACGTAGTCCTCTTTGCCCCACCTCGGTGCCCTTTCCTTTGCTGCCTCCTTCCTGTCCTATGTCCCAGGAAAGACTTGTCCTCCTGCTTGGTGCCCTTCACCATCAACTCCCCACAAAATCCACTCCTGAGTGCACCACTTGGAACTGGTTTCCAGCAACACATACYTCCCAACCGTTGAAGATGGCATGGCAGGTAGGGTGCTTTGACAACTGCTAACTATTTTAWTTCCAGACATTGCCCTATGACTTTGTGTTTCCTCTCTCTGTCCAATGGTATCACCTTATTAGCCAGGCAGTGAGCACTCTGGGCAGACCCCATCTTGGCTTTCTGCAGCTTACAGCACCTAGCACATGAGGACTCCAAGCCCRCACCGAAACCCTGGGGGTGATACCACAATGCAGGGAATAATTAAAAAGCTGTGCCCTTCTCCCAGATGAGACACACTCCTGCAGTGTGTAAATCAGTCACAGTCCTGGAGGAATAATCCAGGCAGGATAATTGCACAGGGGAAAGGCCCCAGGCGTAATAGGGGTTTGCATTAGCAATGCCCTTTCATCCATCTGTCTTTTGACCAGAACTAGAGAAGGCCAGAATTTGACTTATAAGGATATTTTGATCAACTGATTATTTCAGTGACAGAACTCCTGAAGTCCATACATATACAAAATGTCTTATTTGTGTACAGGAACAGCCAAGAGCCAGAGATTGAAAGGTTTTCTTCTTCAAAGATTTATCTATTTAGGAGCAACCTAGTTCCCCTGTTATCCTGGAGAATTTGGCTACTGGCTTGATCAGGGATAAAAATATCACCTTGAGTGCTTATCCACTGAATATAGTGCAAGCAGCCACAGACCAAAGAAGAATTTGGCTCAGAGCAGCATAAATTGATATAGTTTATTGGCGTTTTATGGCTATTTATTAATTCAGCTGCAGAGGAACTCAAGAGCCCTAGTCATAGTCAGCACTTTATTGTGCCGTTCAAATGTGTTAGGAGACCTGTCCCACAYCTCCAGTCGTGACATGTCATTAGCAGGGAGGTAACGGTGATGAAGACCATCGGTACCAAAAACCATCCCAAGTATGACTATGAAGGCAGAGCAAGGGTGAGTATATTTGTCTTGCAGTCAAATTCCGTTTCACAAGTCACATCTGAGTTATGTGCTAGTAACAGCATCTGGACTGTTAACGAGCTTTTTCTAGAGTTTAGAAAAGGCATTTTGGGGTTGTAGAGGGGAAGGAGCCTATGCCGAACTCTGTCTATGTATTTTCYTTTTTAAGATCATCTAAACTTTATTGAAGACGAACCACAGAACTGAAAATTGTTGGTATTAACTCTCTAGGGCATCCTTTGTACCAAAGTTTCAAGCTCTTATCCTGAATATATGTTCAGGTTGGCAAAGTTTGGGGTGCTAGTTTGTCTTATAGGTATTAAGATGTTCCTTTCACATCTGGGAATTAAATCAGCAGCTTTTGCATCTATTTAAAGCAAAGCAAACATTCCCTGATGCTCCTGATGGTGAGAGGCAATCGTATTTATGAACGCTGGCACCTGTCGTGTTAATTTGTACAAAGTTTTTGATTTATCCTAAAAGAACACATTACACATTGGATTTGGAGGAGTTAARGGGAATCTGCAGGGTGACTTTAATCTTTATGTCTTTATATACTTGAGGGCATTTTACTGCACCTCTGCACTGCTTTCGCTACACAATCATTTTCTGCTTTAGAAATGTAGCCATTTGGATCAATAGTTACAGTACAATATATTGTACTTCTGATGGGAGCCTCTCAGGACAGTTAAGAAGCGCCATAGTAATTTCACAGAATGCTTGGCTACACTCTGAAATATATTTTAAAAGTGAAGTTAGCAAAACATACACTGTGCAAAATTTACAAGAGCCTTAATGAAACTGTACTTACTCTACTTACTTTTATTAAAACTAAATTAGGAAAAATGGAATGTACAAGAGTGTTCCTTGCTTGAAACACGGATGTTTTAATAGGAAGCTGAAGTATTAAGGACTAGGCTGTCTGCCTTTCTGAATTTGTTGAAGCAGGAATTTAAAACTCCTTTGGAACAGTGCAGGCTTGTTTGGAGGGATTTTGGGTGGGAAAGCTTTTCAACTAATGCGATGACTCTGCATTTCCCAAGCTTGATTATAAAATGAGGAAAGAAAGGGAAATAAAGATTTTTGGAGATATTTGCACAGTGCACAAAAGAAAAAAACATAGAGGATCTAAAAATACTTGTCCCTTAAAGCGTTAACAAATGTGTCCTGGACGCTGCGGGTTTTACAGTAAATTCTTTATCTATAAACAAACTGGGTTATCACAGCTGTTTATTGTACTGCTAGCCCTGATCCTAACCTTTATGTCTTTATTGCTTACATACCATTCCCTTGTTTATACGTCTGTACCAGCCTGTGCCCTTGAACTTGGCCCCAGGGAGCCCTGACCCCTGCGTGCTTGCTCGCTCGCACAGGTCACGTCGGTAAATGGGAGCAGTAAATGGGAGCCAGGGGCTGGCGGGCGGCCGAGCTGCAGCGGGGCAATTAGCGCCCCATGACATCCAGGACAGAGCTGGGGCTGGGGAGAAAGAAAATGGGGAAAAAAAACCCCAAAAAACAGTGGGATTGCAGGGGGGAAAAGGAGCAGGGCGCCCTCAAGGAGCTGCGTATTCCTTGCAGCCAGATCCTGAGTTTTCTTCCCCACCTTCCAGCTCTGGGCTGGGTAAGGAATGTGGGGAGGTCCCTGGGACCTTCTGTGCTTTTCTTCCCTCTCTCCAGTCGRTAAATGTGGCTGGTGAGCTCTACCTTTACCAGTACCGTGGGGCAAATGGGGTTCAATGTGCACGTGCACTTCCCTACAGCCCTGCGGGCTCAGGGAAATCGCACTGATTTGGGTTTTCCGTAGTTGAACAGGATCTTCTCTGAAAGCTACTGGTGAAACAAGCTGCTGAGTCTGAAACAAGTTCTTCATTTGCTGCTAAAAATAAWGTCAGTGAATGGAAGAATTCACCAATTCTCAAAGGGAAAAGAAAAGATGATCCCATTAACCTACATTACAGCCATCACCATTAAGAGATACC
Organism: Nothoprocta perdicaria; assembly: GCF_003342845.1. Lineage (NCBI taxonomy): Eukaryota > Metazoa > Chordata > Aves > Tinamiformes > Tinamidae > Nothoprocta > Nothoprocta perdicaria. The sequence goes on along the minus strand of NW_020454971.1, from coordinate 962,801 downwards.
ATTAACCTGCAGTTCCTCCACTGCCTTGTCTGAGATACTACAGTCATCCCTATAATTGTGTGGTAACTACTGGCAAATGCTGACTTTTTAATAGGGAGTATTCCAGCCAAGCACCTTGTGGGATTATGAGGCCCGATCCACATCTCTCTGTATGAGAGGTTTGGCTGTTCAGACAGGAGCCTAACTTGAAATTCCAAATGGGACAACCAYTGGGTACATCCACAGGCTTTGGATCAGAGCTCCAGGACTGGATTGGGTCCTCTCCCATATGAAATTATAGGATTTTGCTGCCTTACAAGGTCGCAAGCAGTTGTAATAGATCAATACGGAGGATGATAAAAGTATCAAGAGCTTTAATGACATAATCTCATGTTGTAGAAGCTGTTGTTTCACTTTCTGGAATAACACACACATTTTCGGTGACTGTGCTTCACACATTTATTGATACTCAGCCACTGAAATCAAAGTGCTAATGGATATCCATATTTGGAGAAAAAGTTTAACTGAGTACTATCAGTTGGAGAACTGGAATGTTATTGTTTAATATAAATTATATATATATTTAGGTCTATGGGTAGTATTCTTGATATATTCTGTTTACTTTACACATTTATGCTCTGATTGCAAGCATTCTAATAAGTTTAGCAATCAGACTTTTATATACAGAAGTGTGAATTTTCTTCAATATTTTACATTTTGCTATCTTTCTATCTGCAAGTCCAAGTTTGTTTTTTGTTGTTTACAAGAAAAAGAAATTGCCCCAAAGGTGTGGTTTTGCAGTAAAGGAGTTGCTACTGTCCTCAGAGTATCATAACTTGACTTATCTCATGGTCTTAGTGTGACCATAAGCAAATAACTCAAGTCTTATGCTTCAGTTTTCCACCTGTATAATAGGCAGTGGTAATACGTGCCTTACTGTTACAAGTAGCATGAGGATATATTCGATATAAAATTCATGGGAATGGTAATCTCCACAGAAGTGATGAGGTCTTGGCCTTTCTGGAGGATAARTATTTCGAGTGAATTGCTGAACTCCTTCCATGGCCAGCACCTGTACTGGAGTCTAAGCTTCTCAGAGTCTTCCAATAGGAGATTATAACCAGATCCTGTTAGACATGAATTTTATTGGTTTAGGACTCAGCTGCCTGAGCAGTAGAAGGACCCTTTTGACAGACCCTGGAATTACTCAGGGGTCTTGCAAGTATTTATTAGGATGATTATTTAAATCATCAAAAACATGAGATTTGTTTACCTCAGCCTGGTAGAACATCCCTGTGAAGAGGGTCATATCTTTCTACTTGCAAATAAACATGCTGTCCACCTTTCTGTAGGTGGACAACATCTTCTGTCCACCCTTTGCATTAAAAAAAAGAAAAACGGCATTTTAGCATGTTTCTTAGGACATTTGGGTGAGATGTGGGACATGCCACAATAAGTTTTGCTTTGCACAAAGTAGAAAAGAGAAAAGGGGAGCTCTGATCTCCCAGACTTTGATCTCTACTGCCACTGAGATCTCCCAATTACCTCTGTTGCCCTGCGTGGATGTGCCTGGAGAAGCAAGAGGTGTCCTCATGGATACAATCGTAGGTCCTTTCTCTGTGAAAACCTATGAATTCCCCAGATAGTCTCTAAGTGGAGTGATAGGATGGAATGACCTATCGCTGGTCACTGGAGGTCAACGCTCCTCCAATTTACCCATTTTCTTCAAATGAGAGGACAGAGAAAGCTCTCGACAGAAACAGACYGTCAGGTAACCTGCAAGTTTTAGGCTGTCTTAATGATGGTCCCTGGTGCCAAGAGAAGGGAGCTCTTTCCTTCCATACCAGTCCAAAAGTCACTTGAAAGGCTCTTGGTGACACCACCAAAGCGAAACAACTTTGGGAGCTTCAGGCAACATGAGGACAAGACCATACAACCTTTGCCTCTGCTAGCACCCTTTAAAAGAAGGCATAAATGCCATTTATGACTAAGACAGCTCCCTATAGTGCACTGCTAGTTGCATAAGGCTTAGCTGAGTCCTGGAAATGCAGYTGATATATTATTATAGCCCTGATGGTACCTTCAAAGAGACAAGCAAATAGTAAGTATTTGAAAATGCTCAAGTCATAAGAATGCCCCTTCATGAGAGATGTTAGTCTCTTTTTTTAAAATTACATCTCAAAAATCGTCTTAAATCTAAAATTAAGAAAGTCTGCATTTTAAAAGCAACAATGAAAGAGAACCATTGTTTATAGGTTATAAAAAAGCAAATGAACAAGTAATATTTATATTGTATATTTATATATTTATATATTTAAATATAAATATATTTAAATATAAATATATTTTATATTTATATATGTATATTTATGTAAAAAGAGTTGGATATATAAGAAATCCTGTTGTGTCTTGTAATTTCAAAGTGGACCAGTCTCAGGATAAAGAGCAGCAGATGCTGACATATAGTGATGTACAAACCCCTCTATCTGAGCTGAGTACATTTCTAACTTTGCTCTAATAACCTGATTTCATGACTCACCTGATTCAAGTCAGACCACTAACATTTAAATCAAGATTTTTGGGTCATTTAGGCACAAAATGTCTATAAATTCTCCTTGTAAGAGGGAGATTAGTCCATTTCTGGAATGAAGGAGAATGGTTGCCTCCTTTATATGTGATAGTGACTCCATAGTATGTATGGGCAAATTAAGAGTCTTTCATGCTAAATTTGTATGGCCTTCTCCGCAAATTGCACAATTTATTTGAGTATTTTTCTGGTGGTGAGATGTTTTGGGACATGGAGGTTAAAAAAAAATGCATTAAATAAAACACCACAAGCCAAATTTAAGTATAAAATGAAATTCTTTCTGCGCTGAGTTTGATGTTCTTAATTTAATCCCTGGTGGACAGCAGTCTGCATTACAAAACCTTCACACATAATTTGGCACAGTTTGGATGATTTGCAATCTCTCTCTGTCTCTCTCTTCAGAGGATCCCCTGAGCAGATCTTGCATGGAGGCTCAGTGACCTTTCCTCTCTCAGGAGGGTGGTCTCTTCAGGTCAGTGTTCAGGTCATTTCTGCAGCAGGGTAGGGAAGCTTTGACTGTTTCTGCTTCTGTGGGTAAACAGAGGACTTCAATTTCCAGGGCTACTGGTCCCTAACCTTCAGAAGCTACGCAGTTGCAAAGGGGGATGGGAGAGAGATACCAGAAGAAAGTGCAGAGCAAAGAATGTAAAGAATTTTGCTTATCTGTGGCAAGTTTCTAAGCATGTTTGATTATGGTAATAAGGATACCTCATTAACACAGGGTTTTAAAGCCATGTACACCATTGATAATCAGTCCTGGCCAAAGTACAGTGTACATTTTTATGATTTTTTTTTTCAATGGGATATGTTTGAAATATGGCAACATTTCAGTGAGAATGTGGAATTTAACTTGATGCACGAGGGCGGGGCTGTGAGAGCTAATGAAGGAGCTGTATCTAGTGAAGATAAAGTCCCAATCACCAGTAAGAGATGACTGTAAAACATGCACAATTCCCCATCCTTAAAACTCTCCCTAATTGCAAAGCTGCTCATTGTTTTAACTTATCTCTGCCAGGGCTGTGCTGAATTAGTCCTTTGGAGTCCCTGAATGGGATCAAGGGAAGAGAAGAGGAAAGCAAGGATGGGGATGAGAGCGAATGAGAAACACAAGAAAGCAAGATAGCCAGAGAGAAGGAAAGGGGGAGGCAGCGGGGGGAGGCTTAAACATAATTGCCCTTTGGCTTCCTGTGAAATTGTAAAAGCCTTTCAACACCCTTGCTGCACCAGCAAGGAGAACGTTTTCCCTGTCCCTGCTGCCTGGCCTGGCGCTGGGTGGGAAAGGAGAGAAGTGGCTCAGCAGGAATTCACCCCCCCTGTTCAGAGGCTTTTCCAATGTGTGTCTGGCCCAGTGTCTGGCCCCTGGAAAGTGCAGTTGCCACCTTGGGAATCACCCCCATCTTTGGCCAGTCCATAAACGCGGTGGTGCAGCCCTTCTCAAGAACGGGTGATCTAYGGGAGTTTGTTCTGAGCTAGGTTCCAGCCTGATCCCTTGAGTATTCCTGTTTTTACATCCTTATCACCTCGCAAATTTATAATCTGGAACAGGAGGTGCCTGTCACCCTGCAGCTTCCCAGATTTCTTATCAAAAGGTTTTGCTATCAAAACTCTTTCAGAATATAAACAAGCTGCTTCTGGCCCTGCGTGGGCTTCTGGGGTGCAGAAAGCCCTGACTGTCCTGAGGCTGAAAAACATCCYTGGCCATCGTTTGAAGAAGCCTAGACCAAGACTGGAGCATGTGCAGCAGTAATAGCACCGCCTTGTCCTCCTGTGGTGACGTGATGGGTCTCAGTCTCAAGAGACAAACCCAGGATCAAAAGAGAGAGCTCCTGAACCAAAGCTGTGAGTGCTATAGCTTGATCAAGGGCTGGAAGTGTGAGTGGAAGAAAATCATTTTCTTCATGAACTGTGTAAACAAACAAGGATCTCTAGCAAGCACTGACCACTCTGAGTTACCCTGAGTCATGAGCATAAAGGGATGATGCTCTCAAGCGAGAGGAATGACAGGAAACATTCCCCTCCCAGCAGCGTTGGCTTCCAGCCCCTCTGCATCCTGCCCAGACCTGCATGGTCTGGGGCAAGTGCAGCCAGGGCGGCAGCGTGAACGCTGTCTCTGCATCACTTACMGCCTCGGAGGATGGAGTGTCATATATTCCAAACTGAGCGCTTATCGTGGCCGAGGTTGTGCTCCAAAAGCGCATGTTTAAGCCAAGCATCTGCCAAATGTCTACTGACATAGGCTTACGTTTCCCTTTCATTGTGCTTTATTGAGTAGGAGTAGACTTGAGTGGAAATTTCGTGTTAATGTCAAAATGGAACAAAATGAAAACCACCTGACAGACTGGTCTCTTCAGGCACCTTCTGGGCATGACATTTGGATATGGCTGCCCGGCCCTAAATGTTGTAGCTATAACTCAGTATTTCTTCTTATAGTGCCTTTGGGCTGAGGAAAGTATTTTAATATCCATGCACCTCTAATAAACTAAAACTGTAACGAGGCCTTTTCTGTTTGTATTGCTCTTTTGTTGTCTCTTATGCACATTTACCATTGATTTTTGTCAAACTCCCGTATACTGTAACTATGCAGTTATAAACTRGTGTTATTGAGGGGAAGTGAGGTGGAGAGAGAGGATGGCCATAAAAATTACTGGTTGCAAACAAACACTGCAGCTCTATTTGGGCGTTTATCAGTAACACCTGGAGATTATTGCATACAACCTTCCTAATCAGTAAATCAGCCAGCCACCAGTTGTTCCCTTAGCCACATCAGACAAAAATGTAACAGCTGTTTAATTTAGGTTTTTTTTTATGGTAGGAAATTCATATCCTGAATCACTGATATCTTTATTTTGCAACTTGCTTCCACTGATTTTTTTTTTCTTTTCAGTGTTGCCTGCTGTAAAAGACGGGAGGGTCACGTATTCTGGTCTGCATGCATGAGTCTGTCTGACTTCAAGGCAGTGCACACATGGAAAGCACGTGAAACTCTCTGGAGCTTTCTTAACAAAGGTGGGACATCCACTCTGGTGCGAGGGAGGCACTTGCTCGTGTGAGTATGAGCTGAAGGAGAGACAAGCATAGAGCTGGAGCTTTGCAAGCTCTAGAAACTCTAAAGCAAATGGCTTTGGTTGGTTGAGACTGTGCAACAGCCAGCTACAACTGAATGCTTTATTGCCGTCTGGAAGTGTTTATTTTCTGAACATAAATTCAAGGGACAGATTCAAGGCATGTCTAGAAATAAAGCATATCATCATGTGAGCTAAGCTGACAAGGACAATTTACTGTACCCTGCATTCGTTCTGGGCCAATCGGAAGAGAACAGGCTATTAACATCCTGAAATTCCCGCTGTTCGGCTCTCACTGTCCCTTCACTGAACTCAGGAATGGCAAGTATTAACCCCTTGAGGGCCTCCTGCACACATGCAAAGAAGGGACACTTGTTTAGGCCTGGTAGACATATGCAGTATGTCCAGCTGTTATTGACAGCAGCAGTGCTGCTTTAAAAGCCGTGGCACAGACTGTGCTGTCTAGAGGCCCCGCACAGGGTTAACATCTCTCCTAGAGGCAGATTTGGTGCTATAGATGAGCATTGACTTACTATGTTTAAATACGAGAGTTCACTGGTCAGCTTGACCTTGAATTCTCTTGCAAAGACAGGAGCAAGTTGACATACTGTTCATGTTTCCAGTGGCTGCAAAGTTCAGGGAATACAACAGAACCGCAGCTCACATGCTGCAAGCATCACTTAGAGGAGAAAAAAAAAAAAGAAAGTTGAGAAAGTTCATTTCCTACTTTTATTAATCATGCCAGGAAGAAAAGTAGCAAAAATAGAGGAGCGTTGGAACATAAAGCACAAAGGGCACAAGAGCAGATATTGCAGAGAAAAGGTGCCATTGATAGTCGGGAACGTGTTATAATAAAATACACAACCAAAAGTCCACAGAGAACTGTTTGCATAGCAGCGTTACAATATCTACATGTGTAAATAGAGGGAAAGGCCTTTAAATCCACGTTGCAGCCTGTGACTGTCGAGTCTTTTAGCTGCAGTTGCACTGCTTGAAGTATTCCTTTAGACTTGGTGAATGTCCTTGTGCAGAACAGCACGGTTAGCCTCATTCAAGCATTGYAGCTGAGAGAAAAGTAATATTCTGGGTCTTTATATGAGATTTCAGTATACGATGTTGCCAAAGTGTGTTGTAGTTGCCTCGACAGGTCTCCAACTCCTTATTTGCCTCCTGTTYCCTCTCCACATAGTAGGTGGTGCAAACAGCAGCTCTTTCCTTCCTCTTGCTGCTGGTGGGAAGGAGCATCTCTGCACTTGGCAGCCTCTGTGTGCAAAAACATGAAGGAATAAGCCCAAAACTCCACTGCTTTTAATCTGTGCTGGCTCATGTGTAGTGTGTTGAGGATCAAGGCATCATATACAGAGGATCTCCTGCAGCCACCAATCTATAGAGGCAGGAGAACAAGCAGTAGTAGACCCCGTATCTCCAGATTATGGTAAACCCATCAGACAATCCTCGCGTGATTATTAGCGTGCCTAAGAACACATGGATTAAGCCCACATGAAAAACAAACAAGCAAACAGAAAACCCTGTGTGGTCTCTTTTTCATATTGGCCCTAGTCATTCCCCTCGATTTTGGCACAATGTCTCTCTTTATGTGTGAGGCTCTCTGTGCTGTATTGGCATTATGTCCACAATTGTAATCAAAACATTTGTTCTCCTATCTTTTCCCAGATCACTTTGGGGCTCCTTCTCCCACCAAGGAGCCCATCTCATTCACTCTCTGCGACCACATATGGCTTGAATATTGCAAGCTTCAGTACTAGACCAGAATAATGTAAGAACCACAAAGAGTCATTTATCTCAAATGACATATTTTATGCTCTTGTATAAGTTTTCCTAAGGGACTTCTGAATGTCCTAGTGGGAGACTGTAAAGACATCAATGACTCAAAGTCATGGGTTTCRTCTTTATTACAGGCCCTGAAACGCTCAGCACAAAGACAAAGCTGAGCAAATTTAACATTTCTGAGTATCAAGATCCTATGTTGTGTCACCAAAGTCCTTTTAAAGATCTCCTTAGCAGTAGAGTGGTCTGGGGGCTGAAAGGATCCCATTACTGAAATCGGTCTTTATCTTCCATTACTGTAGAAATGTTTCTGCTTTTTACAAATACCCTCCCCATTTCTTTCAATCTCCCTTAATCTCAAATTAGCCTTCTGAGCAAAGGTCAGGAGCACATGAGTGCAGGTCTTATTGGTTCAATTAAGGGAAATAACACAAAATCACACAAACTACTAGAAAAGTCTTTGTCAACAACTTCCAGAATATTGAGAGGCTGTTCAGATATGGTGTCTCTATACAACCAGATAATGCTGTTATTAGAAATACATTAGTGTGAGATTTTTTTTTTAAATATACATGGCTAATAGATACATTCATCTCATAGCTTTCACAGTAAAAGTCTTGGACTAGTGCTTCTGATTAATTATTAATGTTTGTCTTCTTTTTTTTTTTCCAACATGTTTACAACTTAGCCTTGTCTCTCTCCCTCATTTCCCCAAAATGCTTGCATGTAACACAAAGCTCAAATAACTACACTGGTAGCTGTAGTACCATTACTCGCCAGTGTYCTTAATAATGATGACATGTTAAGTATAATGTACCAATAAATATTTTGGAATTAGGAAACTGGCAGGTATCTGGGGAAGGCACTTTGTGTTAACAGTTGATATACTGTTTTTACATTGATGAAAACTGGGGCTAATGCATTTGTGTAAAGGTCCC
>NW_020454971.1:933762-954246 GCF_003342845.1 Nothoprocta perdicaria | reverse complement strand
TCTCTCCTTCTCTCTCTGTCTTGTTTTTGTCCTTGTGCCTGAACATTTGACCCTGAGGGAGTAAGATGGAAAGATTGTTTAAACAGCAGAGAATTGTTTATTTCAAATTTCTCTCTCTCTCTCTCTCTCTCTCTCTCTCTTTTTTTCTCTTTTTGGTTCTCTTTACAGGTAAATCACTTGTGATATAGGAGAATCTCACAAAGTTCAGAGGTTTGGGGCAGGAAACGCCTCCCCTCCCCCAGAAGTTTGGATTCAGAGCTAAATTTATCTGAACACTGTCACTTCCCTGCTTTTCCTCCTCTACCTCCTTCACCACATTCCTCTTGCTCCCTCCTCATTCCCAGCCACCCAGATCTTATCCTTTGCTTGACCTGCAGCTCCCCCTCCCTCGCCTTCCACCACTGCAGAGTGTCCCGAGGCTGTGGCTAAAGGTGGTAGTTTCTTCTCGTTTCTATTTTTTTCCCCTTCTAGGCTGTTCTGTAGTGAGAAGTCCATTGCCCTCTGAAGTCCTCTCCACCAGCAGGCACCAGACACGTCCACCCCAAGGGCAGCAGCAGTGCCGGGCAGTGGCCAACATGAGACTGGGGGTGGAGATGCTGTGAGATCTGTGAGGGGCCACGTGGGCACCCACCACCCCCCTTCATTTCAGGTAAAACTACTCTGCAAGAGGTGTGAGAGTTCAGCTAAACTTCTAGCCCCTTCCTACCTTCTTTGACACGTTATGTCCCTTGACATCACTTACTGCTAGCTTGCACCATCTATCCTGGTAGCCAATGCGCAGAGTTCAGCAAGATCTCTCTCTGTCTCACACGCTTTTTTTTCTTTTTTCCCTTTTTAAATATCATAGTCTTGCACTGTGGCTATTCTATTTTTTTTCACAGAAGTGGCAGGCAGCCAAACACTGGAGTCATTATTTGCAAACTCTAAAAATAGAGTCAAGATTTATAGGAAGAAAACAGATACGTCTTGTTATAAAACCATGAATAAGGATTGGCACAAGCGTAACAGTTTATTCTCTTTTATTTTTTTTTTTGATACAGCTTATTGTAAATTGCACTCTGTCTTTCTGAGAGATGCTCTAAATAGTTACTGTACAGAAACATTTCCTTTATTTGAAAGTGCTGGAGAGCAGCAGTTTATTTGTTGTGAAGAGTTGATTATTCAAAGGAAGTGATAAGAGATGTGGTAGCCCCTGGGAATTTTGTACATTGTTCGGGTGGACAGTTCGTTAGAAAGAAATTATTAGTGATCTTTGTCTGCAGGTCACTGCTGATAAAAATTACATTCGGAGTGTGTGTTAGCCCGGCACAGAGGATGCCTTGCAAGCCCCACTTCTGCCTAACGCTGGTTGTTATTATAAACTGCAACCATCACCTCCCGGATCCAGCCGATGTGAATAGCACCACGTAGGCTGTCTCCTTCCTCAGCTCCTGCCTGGGCAGCAGCAAAGGGCAAAAAGGGAAAGAATCCAAAAAAAAAAAAAAAAAAAAAATGGCACAGAGAAAGAGAACAAGAGAGGGAGCCTTTCACAAAGAGTTAAAAAGGCCTGCTGAAATCCTTACAATGTACACCATATGGCTTGACATTTACCAGATTAGTTAAACATTTCTACTGGGGATAAATATTCCTGCACATCGATGTAAAGAAATTGCATGAGACAAGGGCACATACAGCATATTTATGCCATGGAGTCATCTTTTTTTTTTTTTTTCCTCTCTCCTCCTTTGCTCATAGCATTTGGCTTACTGAGCGGTAAGGGCCAAGGGCAGCAAAGGCAGAGCAGCCTCCTGAGCTACAGGTCAAGGGGGCTGCAAGGACAACCCCCCTCGCAGACTCACCTTGAATCTCTCCAGCCCCCAAAAGTTTACCAGGAGCGACCTTGCAATGAGCAAGCACAACTCTTTGGGGAGGCTAAAACGTTCCAGTTTGTCAAAATGTTCCAGTTTGTCAGAATGGATCGCGGGGCGCGGGTTGCCGGCGGAGGGATGCGGGCGACGGCTGCCAAAGCGATTCGGGGCGGAGGAGGTGGCTGCCGGTGCCCGTGCCTGGTGCAGGCTCCTCTGCTCCGCGGTGAACAGCCCTAAAGCCATAGATTTCATTTGATCTTTGCAAAGGCTAACATCTGTCTGCTGTCATTTTAGTGAGATTGATGACAGGCCGGGGTAGGGGAGGAGGAGGGGGAGCGTGGCGGCGGCGGGGCCGCTCGCTGCAGCCCCAGCGGCGGTGGCCAAGCTGCCCCRGTCGCTGGCCACGACCCCTGCTCGCCTCAGGTGGTGGCGGGAAGCTGCTCTGGCACTAATTGCACTGGGTCGCAGGAACCCGGCGACGTAAAGGCAGCATTTTTGCACCCTGTGTATCTTCATTGGGTATTCGCATGGCGAGCRACACAGAGCTAAATGTTATGACAACCATACGAATGTAGTTTACTGTGGCTTAATGTGGCTGGGCAGTGCAGGGTGAAGCTATCAAAAAATATATTTATATTTTTAAAGTTTGCGAGAGGAACTAACTCATGTGGGCATGCGGCTCTTTTTGTATAAAACCCTGAATTTTGGCAAACATTTTCCGGGCTCTCATAGAAAATGGTTATTCTTTTTTATTGGTAGCGGTGTCAGAGTGCCAAACTAAAAATCATATGCCTTCCCTCCTGGGAGCTCTCTCCAAGCTGCTGTCTGAGCTGTTATAATAGGGGAGCCTTTAAAAAGGACACAAGTCCCAAATAGGGAGGCCCGTTGCCAGCCTCAGCAYGCCTTGGAAAAAAAAAAACAGCTTTCATCCTTGGGCAGGATGGAGCCCATGTATCTTTTTCCATGAATGAATGAGTGAATGAATGACTGTCAATGCTGAAATTTGATCCGAGTGGAAATCCTGGGGATTCAGGTTTCACGCTGCGTGCGTACGTACACGGGGGGGATCCCGGCGCTGCTCGGGTTGGAGGCGCAGGGTGCTGCCGAGGCGAGCGGAGCGAGGGGGTTAATTGCCTCGTGGAATGGGAAGCGCGAAATGCATCTGCGAGTGTTAATCCTGGTACTAGGCTCGGAGCTGCGGAGACAAGTCTGGGAGCAGTGCTGGCCTTGGAGCACCGACGGCACGGAGGCTCCTCGGCAGGAGCTCGAGGGGAGACGGTTGCACGAGCTGGTAACTTTAACAACCTGGAATTCAAAATATGTCTGACCTAAAACTCCAGATGGGAAAGTGTAGAGGCTTGGGAAAAGTTCAGCTCCAGCCCTGGGATGTACAGCTCYGACTCCTCCTGTTCAGATTTCAAGTGTGGATACTGATACAATGCTGATTTTAACAGCACCATGTCATATMATGATGGCTGTCAAAATGACATCACGTTATAATGAGATTTCAGGTGTGGGCCACAAATATGTAGTTTTAAGTTTAAAAAAAATAAAAAACCCTAGCTCTGCTGTCCTCTGTCTTCTTAATCGTACAGCCCRCGCGTGGGGGAGGAACAGACACTCCCACCCAAATCAGAGGGATGACTTGGGTAGTGCATGAACTGTGCGCTTGGGTGAGCGCGGGTGGCTGGATTGATAAAGAGTGAGAGAGAGATAAATACACGTAGAGAGGAAAATAAGAGCAGATAATGGATTGGTATAAGTTGCAGTATATTTCCTCCTAGTGATGAAAGAGTAAGAGTGAGTTATAGATCTTTCCTCACGATAAGAACAGATATTTCTCTCCAAATCATTTATCTGTAAGRTACTGAGATATTATTTAGGTCTCTGCGTATTTCTAGTGATACATGATGGAAGGGTGGAAGGTGACACTATGGTGCTGGTGTGGTGATGATATGGGAAGGACTAGGACCAGCGTTGGCAAGGTCCCTATGTACAACACTCTCCAGACGTCAGAGCCACCACACTCACAGCCCTAGAAGGTAAGGGGGAATGATGGTGTGGATGGTTGAGCCCCAACACCATCTCACAAGAGCACCTAACTCCCCACTGCTGCCGGGCACATGTCTTCCTGCTGATTGCCTGGCCCAGTTTCCCCAGTTGGCCCAGTACCCGGTTCAGGTACACACCACTGCTGATTCCTGCAGGGAAGGAGCTTCTGCAGGGCATTTCTATCAATCTGGCTCTTCCCATTTCTACCACTGCCTTTTAGCAAGTGAAAATGCTCTGGTAGAAACGCTGAAACACACAGCCAGAGTTTTCCTTTGCAGCTCCTGTGAATGAAGAATTAATTTTTATTGTTAAGGGGTTCAGAAGAAAGAAAACATATTTATTCTAATGTCACAGATAAATATGATATGGCTATTTATACATTACCAGAGTTTAATCTTAGTTAGTAAATCTTAGTTTGCACAGGTCCTTAATGTATGAGAAGCAATTGCTGTAAGTGTTACAAGATCTGTTTATTGCTGTGGGATATAATTAACTTTAAAAAAGATGCCTCTGTGAAGAAAACAACCTTACCTGACAACTTTGATGTAATAAGAACCTCTTCCTTTGACTGCTCCAGAGATGCTGAAATGTTTGTGCTGGTGTATTATATGGATGCATTTAATCCTTTCATCCTTTCAGTCAATTCTGTAACATTTACATGTTTCAGAGACATGACATATGTACAGTAYATGGGTATGAGGGTAGGTAGTCTAGTCTTCCAAGATTATTCAGAAAAAGCAGGATGGTTTTGTAAAGAAGGAGAGATACATTTGCTTGTTTTACAGATAAAACAGAGCTTTTTTTTAATTTTAATTTTTTTTTTTACATGAAGAGAACATCCTTTGTTACTTGTAGCATTTTGAAATCCATGGAGGCCTGAAAACATATATCCTAGGTCTCATTTGCTGAATGTGCTTGGTGTAGCCCCATTCAAAAAGTGCAGCAAAGTCAGGGCCACCCTATAATTTTCTTATGGGTTACAAGTGTATAGGATAGCGATCCTATACAGATGTATAGGCTAGTCCATGGTCAGATGAAAATTCATATAAACCACGAGGCTAAAACATGAATTCTTCTTCCCTGAGATCTTGGCCTAGAGGAGAATCCACTTAGTATCTCCACAGAAAACATAGATGTGTTTTGGCTGAATCCATAGCAAGGCAGCAGTGCTCACAGAGATTAGCCAGTACATTAGAGTACTTTTTCTGTGCTCTTTTTGATACATCCCAGAGGATGCAGCCCATTGCGATACCATATGCTCCGAAGTAAATTTTTAAACAGCACAACGTCACGTAAGATAGTGGTTTCCAGCCACTGACACCTCACCCAGTACCCGAATATTAAATTTCCAGTTAAATTCTCTTACATTCACTCTAATCAAGACACAAAGATATTTTGCTGGAAGGACAGAGAGAAAAGGATGGTAATATTGTGCATAAATGTCTGTGAAGTGAGAAAGACAGGTCAAAAATGACTCTGAGAGTCCTGGCCAGTAAAATTAGGAAACAGAGTGCTAATTTTTATCATGGCAGAGAAGAAATGAAGAGGAGAGATGGGGCTGTCATTGCTGACTGTGTAAAGCTTGAGGAGATGGTGAGCCAGGCAATGGAGATATTAGAGAGACAGGAAAAGATGCGGGGRTTGAATGAGAAGTGCAGGCAAGCTGTGGAAAGAGCATCGTGTGAGTCATCAGCATAGCAATGTCAGCTAAAGCTGTGAAAGTGAAGGATGCTGTGGAAGGAGAAGGAAGAAGAAGTGGCACCCACTCGCTCCAAGGCCTGGGAGAGAGGTGGAGAGTATCCTGCATAAAGGAGTGTGTAGGAGGCACGCAGMAAAACTCGGCAGGAGAGGATCATTAAAGCCAGGAGAGGTAACAAAAGCAAAAGGAAAGCCAAGGACAACAAGAAAGGCAYGAACACCTCTGTCTCTCACTGGGGAAAGTTTGGGCAGGACGGAGCCGACTCAGCTGAACTGAGAGCCAGAAGCCAGGTGAGAGGTGCCCTAGGCAGGAGGTGGAGAGCAGATGCTCAGGGCAGGGATTGCTGACAGTGCCTATGGTTGGGGGCGGACGAAGGACAGAGAATGGGAGGGTGTCAGTGTCAGCGAGGCTTATGAGAACGGGTGTGTTGAGTTGAGACAGACCAGAAGAGTTACAAGGGGTAGGGAAGGCAGGATGGGAAGGCACTGGGGCTGGAGTACAGCAGCCAAGAGGAGGCTGGTAGAAGATGAAAGGAAAACAAATGAGACCACAAATTAACACTAAGATAGAGAATGGGTTTGGGAAGACAGAGACATAYGGGAGTGGGAAAGGAACGCCATCAGAGGCTCTTTTGTCAATCGTTTTTGTCCCTTTCTTCCCAGCACACCCTCCAAACTCCCAAGATCTTATGAAGGGAGAAGGGACAGACAATAAAACAAATGCTTGGAGTTATGGCCCGATGAGTAGTGAAACAGGGCTKCTGTGCTGTTTTGGCAAGGGATATTTTCTGTAAAAAAGAAATTTTGTTCCTTAAGAAATTGATAATAAGCACTGAGCCCTCCCTGTGACTGAGCTAGGACGGAGCCAACACCATGGATAGCATCCAGGGACCACGCGGAGTGGCTGATGGTGCAGGTTCAGTACAGTATCCATGAATAACGGCTGTTTACATGCAAAGACGTTTGCAGGTCAAGGGGACTCACTTTTCTGCTAAACAGTCCGGTATATCTTCACCTTCTGTAATCTCAGCCGGTGTCTKTACTGTCTGTTTTTCTGCTGTAAACCCCCTGCTTTTGAATCTTAAGAGAAATCTTTACAGTGGTCAGTAAATCCTAATGTTCTACTTGCTCTGTTTTATGGGATTTCAAGTAACACATGGCTCTGAGATTTGTAACTTGGCAGATTAAACAGCTCTAAGGACACARCAGTCTTGGAGGAGAGGGGGAAAAAGTCAACTGTCCCCATCTTGTTTAAATGAGCTTCRGGTTCAGTACATTAATGTGCTAATAAGGAAATCTGGTGTTCCCACACTGTTCTTAAAGGCATTCTCACACTACTGACCTGACCTCTTTAATCCTAGCTCTCCTGAAGGAAAAGCTGATCCATCAGGCCTTCTGTATCTAAAATGGGATGAAAGGAAGCATGGACCTAATTTGAGGCTGGTGTTTCCCAGGTAGCTCAAACAGCCTTGTACTTTTTGCATTCATCTCTCATTTCTCTGAAAAAAAAAAATCTAAATGTAAGGGCTGAAATCACTAAAGATGAGAAAAAGCAAAAGGAAATAAAGAGGTCACACACCTAAGTTAGCTTATGATTAAAAAGAAATTAGTGGGGCTATTTTTAATTTGTTTGAATATATTACTTTCTATTAAAAAGGTCTTTATATTTCACTAAGTATGTGATGAAGTGTGTCACTGGAGAAAGATTTTTTTTTTTCCGGTTTCTGTTCTCTTAAACAAGTAAAAGTCAGGAAAACTCCACTGAAGTTTTAAGTGTAAAGCCAATGGAAGTGACAGAASAATCCAGCCTTTTCTCCTGAGTTGTGCTACCATGCAGTGTGGTCATCTTCTGAAGGGGGCAATATTGAATAAAATGAACCTTGTGCCAGAGGTGACTCCCCAGTTTCTGGCAGATGTGGTTAGAGGGCAGCAACCCACATCTTTCCTCCTATCAAACGGCTCTCTGCAGTGTGTGGATGTGGGAGCAAGGCCCAGAAATGRCTTATTTGGATGCAGACAGAAGGGATGTTGGAGGTGCCTTGTGCTTCTGTACCCACACTGAGCAGAGAAGTGATTCGGGACAAAACGCTGTGTCCATGGGCTTAGCACAAGGCGTTTGATCCCAAAGCACTCTKGGAGGCCCACGTAGGTCTTGTGCCTGAGCTGTGGTGCCAGAACTAACAGCTTTCACCCTTAGTCTTTTGGACTGTGGATATTTGCAGAAGAGTGAGAGCTGTAAAATAAAGTTTTATACCTCTATGAGGGAGAGTTGCTGTCCTAAGATTTTCTATGAAAATGCTTGTTTGTTTTTTTCTGTTATTTTCCTCTTTATTTTCTTTTCTAGAACATTTCTGTTTATAAGTGGTGGGCCTTAAAAACAAGTGTAACAGTTGGGCTACTTTCACAGATCTATGAGGCTGTGATGTAACCCATGATGAGGGTGGATTAAATAAAAAAGGGGGAGGGTTTGAGAAAGGTCTGGTTGGGAATTTGTCACAAATCCCCAAAACAATACAAAAAAAATGTTAATTGTTTCATTCCCAGATGGGAAGTCAGGGGAGAATCACTGAACATTTCGTCAGGTCTTGCAAGCTTGAGTTGTGAGAAATTGCTCTTGACATCACAAGAGCTAAGCCACACAGCAGGACTAATTTAATATTTGCTATAGGAAACATGCTACTTGGAGCCCTTGGACTTYCTTGCTGTCCTGCACCATCCTCAAGCTGCACCAGTTCCTAGAGGTTTTGGAGAGGACACTGCTCCTCCTGCTCCATTCTCATATTCCCCTAGTACAGCCACCCACTGTCCTCTGCTCTCCCATACCTCTGTGCACCCAGCAGTGTGCAGAGAGTGCAGAGATTTTGAGTCTTGCCCACCTAATCCTTTTCTTCTTTCTATGATCCACAATTTACTCCTCTCTCTCCTTTTTTATTTTTTTATTTTTTTTTTTTCAGCATTCCACATTGGGAAATGTGAGAGAAAGTACATATCTGTTCAGACTGGACATGGAGAAAATAAAGTTGGAGTATTCCTGGCAATCCTAGCCTTTCCTTGCAAAAATGTGSAGCCAGGACATTCCTGGCAAACCTAGCCTTTCCTGGCAAAATGTGCAGGTTGAAGAAGGTTAGGAAARTGAGCTGATAAACTAAAACTTCACTCATCACAGGGCTTACCATCTTTTGTTGGCATTTTGCATTACAGTTGCTCTTGTCCTGTGCAATCTAGAGGAACTTTTCAGCTGGATGGAGCTGAAAAGTCTACCTCATCTTCCTTCCTTCCATCCATCCATCCATCCATCCATCCATCCATCCATCCATCCATCCATCCACCCCAGCACATGATTTCATCTGGTAGCTGTCCTGGACATCAGACCCATGTAGGTGACTGCCCAGGCCTGTTGCTCAGGCTCAAGTCTCTGGTCTGGCCTTTTGGAGCTGCAGGATAGTTCCTGTTGAGTATAAGATGAATGGAGTTGGTTCAAGCATGTTAACCAAATGCAAATCCTTAGATGGAAACTCATGGTCAGCTTTTTTCCGATGCTATTTACAGAACTTCCACAAAAGATCGTGCTGTGATTATATGTATTCATGATATGTATATCATGTATTCAGCTCAAACAATATTTGAATGATGCATTTAGAATTCTTCCTAAAAAAGGACCATGCTTCTGTAAACTGCGTCATATTTGTAAAATGAAAAAAAAAGATATAGCTTGTTTTTCTTTCTTTTTAATACATCATTTCATAAGGCTGTGAGAATTAGTGTTAATGCTACAGTACACACAGACACACTTCAACATTAATCATATGCATTTGCACATATACTATACATAAACAACCCTATGGAATCCCTGCTCTTCAGTGTTAAGTTGGTCTCCATATTTTTTGAATCAGGGAAGCTCTGGGCATCAGTTGTGTTTCCTCCCTCCTCCCTCTGCCCGGACTGTACAGCATATTGAGCCAAGAAGACAGAATGGCATTTTTTGCCCACCTGGCCATTTATAGCTATCTACTTTCCCTTTTTGTTTCCTCCACTGATAAAACACTTTTTGACTCTGTCATTCAGTGTCCTTTGTGTTGCCAATATTGATTTCCTCAGCCCCTTGAAGGTCCAGAGTGTCACCTCCATGATGCTCCCTGCAGCTACTGACTTGGAAAACAGGAGAGCTAAGGTTGCTGCTGCCAGACATTGGTTTCCCACATGGTAGGAAAGAAGACAAGTAGCCTTAAGTCACTGGATTGTCTGATTCATTTATCTCTGTGATGCCATTCACTTCAGTTTACTGCATGTTTGTGTAGTGAAGCTGTTTGGCCAGCATGCCCTATGGGCCCTGTCTTAGTAATGAAGCTGCAGAGGGTGAAAAAGAAATTCCATTCTGGATGGCTTAGCTCTACCTCCAGCCCCTCATTGCAGCCACGAGATTGGGCCAGCTTCTGTTTTGACTTTAAAATTCAGAAGTGTAGGATTTGCTGGGCTCTGCAGTGTCAACAGGACCTCCCCTGCATAAAGCTAGGCAGAATTTGGGCCTTTGTAGGTAGAGAAGAGCGACCAGTGAGACCAGATCCCTTCTTTACAGACTTTGAGGTGATCCTTATGAGCTCTAAGACTGTAGGCCAGGTGATGCAATGCCATCACCTACAGATACCTATTAGTACCTATCATCACCTATCAGTGATGATATCGGGGAAGCAATATCAGTTTAGGAATCTGCTCAGAAGTCTTGGGTCCATATTAACTTCAATAATCTTTTTTTCTTTCTTTTTTTTTTAATTGGCTAATCCCACTTCTCTGGCATGCAGTGGATTTGTATTATCAGGCTCATCATGGAGCCATAGCGCTGAGCAGTGCTCATAGAAAGCAGAACTTCCCCAAATTCTGATAAAYTGCCCACCATGTGAGACTCAGGCGGTCACTCAGACCATTCACTCATTTTCAAAGCACTTTAAGAATGTCAGTGCTAATGGCACCACAAATAATATATGTCGAGGAACATTGTTATCCCACACTGCCAGTTGAGAAGGGGAGGAAAGGAGATTACAAAACCACATTTGAGTTATTGTTGGAGGCAGGACTGGAACTCAGGATTTCCGGGACAGATTACCTTCCTTCACTTCTCCCTTGGTTGGCATAATTAGCTGTGTCCTGGGTCTGTATTATTCCCATGCATAAACACACTCAAATACTTTTTGCTTTGAAGTTATTTGTCTTGGGGTCATTTCTGTTGTGCAATTCTGGCTGTTAATGATCCCTTATCTACACTGAAATGTTCACTCGCTAGTGCTCTGCAAATCCTGAACGGATGTAGAGATGACTACTGACTTAATCTAGCACCTCCAGGTTTCAGAAATGGGCTATCAGTAAAACTTCATGAGGCACATCTTGGGAAAAAAAAAAAAAAAAGCAATTCTACCCAGCTTCTCAATTTTTTGTTCTTGGCTTGTAGCCAGCCAGATGGATGTCTTACATCCTTGAGATGAACTTAACACAGTCCTCATTGACCTAGCAAGCCATTTTTCCCCTGATGATAAGCTGGGATCACATCTTGTAATGACTGCTGCAAGATTGTCTTGTTAGGGAAAGGGCTAAGGTGGGACGGTCTTTAATGACAATGAAAGCACCTCATAAAAACGGATCCTTCAGTTTTACAGGCATGGCTCCAGAATTTTAGCCGATGCAGACTTAGTAAATCAGTCAGTCAAAAATTATATCAGTTGAAGTATAATGTTCATGGCAGTCCAAAAACCTGAACATGTAGGTGATTTGGAGGGCATTTTGTTAACTCTTTAATTGGTCGTTTGAGTGCTGGAGGCAGTAGCTAATTGCCTGTAGGTCAGAGTAGTCCTAGAGCTTAGGTAAATGTATATTGTCATATGTCACATTTTCATATGGCTCCTTTGCACAGGTTGGTAAAAATGATTGCTGCATAATTAAAATTAAGACAAGGTGGGAAAAGTGATTCAATTAAACCCCTGAAGCCATTGCACAAATTATCTGAAGTACCAAAAACTAATGAATAGTTATAACTAGTTTTATCTTTTTGCTCTTCATTCTTGAATCCTGAGGGTATTAGAATGGCTGGGTTCTCTCTCAAAGTTTTCAGAGGTAAGTTTTTGGGTGGGCAGTGCAAGCATGAGTCAGTGCAGAGGAATCCGGGCTTTTTCATACACACAGAAACCTTGTTGCTTAGTTGTTTTGGATTGAAAATAACCAGACCTTGTGCACAAGAGACCTTTTGGTTTCTCCACCAGCCCGGTATTATTTTGAAAACATCTGCAATATTTCACTCCTCGTGCAGCAGGTATTATATACTGGGGAGGGTGCTGACAGTAAAAATAAATGAGATAAGTTCTAACCAAAACATCCCAAGTTTTACATCATACATTTCACAACCCCAGCAAGCATCCTGTGCTTTGACTTGAAGGCTAAAGGAATGCAGTAGTTTTACAAATGTCTATTAGCACTAACAAATATGTTCCATTACTAGACAGCGTACCACTGCCCCAGCTTTCTGGCACAAGAGGTGAGTTAATATGGCTTATAAGAGTGCTGCAAGCACAAGCTTAGGAATTAAGAGTCCCATCTAAGCAGGAGGTCTCATTACATTTGGTGGGACAGCTTACTAACAGCCTGAACACAAGTTTATAAGTCGCTCCCCAGCTAAGACTTTTTATGGTTCCTGTCCTTCCCCAGAGCAACACAACTTCAGGAGTTTTAGATCAACCTGGTCTGCACCTTTGGATACTGTGTTTATTCTGGCTGAGTTTAAAATCAGAGSTGATGGAGGGTGCCTGTGTCAGTCTTGTCCCCGATGTTTTAAATGGATTTTTAACAGCGATACCCCGTTTGAGAGTAGCAGGCAATTTACTGCAATCACTTACAGAGGAATCCAGATGTGTTCCTGCCAGGGAAGCTCAAAGCTCTTGCACAGCTCTGTTCAGGTCTTTGCTACCAGTTGTAAACGTCTTCCTGGGCACACAATATTTCTTGGCCAAGATTGCCAGGAGTGTGGTACGTGTGTGTGTGTAGAGAGGACCTGATGCCGTGAAACTGTATAAGCAACACACCTGATGAGGAAATGAGTTTAAAGGTCTCTTGCTAGTCTTGATAAGAGCAGATGTTCTTCTGTGGATTTTTTTAAAGACTGGTTGCAGCCAACCCACTGGAAGTCTCTGTAGGCTTTTCCTCTTGAAGCAGTAGCCAAAGAAGGTTGGGATCATGAGGAACACAGTAGTGTTTTTTCTTGCTCCAACCTTTTCAAATGTTACCCTCTCCCTGCAAAGTAAGTAGGAGTTACAGAGCTTATTCTGACGCTTACCCAAAGCTTAATCAGGAATCTTAGATAGCATTCAATTTACTATGAAAGGTAACATATTCATCTAAGTATCAACTTTATCAAGCCAARAATATCCATGCTGAGGACCAGGAAGATTCAGGGTATAGTAGGTTAAGAAAACATGATGACATCAGCTCACTAGAGGAGACCTTCATCTGTGGGTAAAGCTTATCTAGGTAGAAAAAATAAACCTCAGTGAGGACTTCTATGAATCAGAAACCCTAGGAATGAGGACAGGAGACTAGAGAAATAGGCGAAACTGAAACACAGGAGGTGTTCAAACCATGTGACATTGCTGCTTTCCCGATGCTTAAATGGAAAAACACATAGCCAGACATTGTCAGGGTGTCCTAAAAACCCCAAACTGTGAAAGGACARGTAGCTATACTGGTGTTGCAATTTCCCCATATTTCCACCATAATACTTTTTTTGGTATTTTTTGATGTTTGTTCAGCCAAGGCTGCTGGTAATCAGCAACAAAACTTCCATGACTTCCTACCTGAGATCCACAAACAAGACTGCTTATATGATCAAAATGATTGTTTTCCCATAGTATCACCCATGGCCTGAGGCCTCACAMATGCCAAAAGAGCTACTTTTAACTGAGATATTCCTTCCAATATAAGGCATATGCAGCAGGCTGTAACTACTTGTTTTTATGCATGTGGACTGGGGTTTTTAGGAAACTAACAACAAAAGCCAGATTATATTATAGGCTAGTGCAGAATATACCAAGAATATACGCAGAATATTTTCAGAATATACACTGAAATTTGTTCTCTACCTGTAAAAATGTGAAAATGAATCGGAAATGTTTGGGATGCCTTAGTGAATTCCATAAATAGATATTGTATTAATTTTATATAGAGTATATGGGAATAAAATCTAAAACTAATATGATACATAAAAGTTGTTAAAAGGCGTTGCATGACTGATTCACAGTTTCTCCTCTGTGAAAAGAAAGCAATTCTAGGTCATGACTTCAAATTCATCTCTCAGAAGTGCCTCATTTCATTGACTACAGAGAAATGTGCCCCTCCTACTAAAATGTGCATTTTAAGACATTTAAAACAAGTATTTTGAACTGCAGATATGAACCTTGTCAAAGAAGAATGCTAGCTATTGCTACCGGCGGGATCTATTTGCAGATCAGATCCTGCAAAATAACATGCATAAGCAGGGATAAAATAACATGCAAAAAATAACATGCATAATAACATGCAAATAGCATGCAAAATAACATGCATAAGCAAGTTTATTCAGATTTACAGGTTTACAAGGCTGGTGCTGCACTCTTAGGCTTGCTCTGCCGATGAAAGGGACAACTGTCCTTTGGCCCTTCCACATGTCTTGCAGAAAAGGCACACGGAGACTGTGAGCAAAACGTCCCGTTGATCAGATCTCGGCATATTAGCCCTCTTTCCTGTCTTCTGTTAAGGAACATGATGCTACAAAGGTTTATTCACTCAGGGATGACAATGAGCTTGTGATTTGGACAGATCAGCCAGACTCCTCTCAAGAGCAAAAAAATTATGAGGTCAGGCTTTGTCTCGGGAATTAGARGGAAGTCCTGAAGAAAGATAATAAATAATGAGTGTATATGGCCCTAATTTCAGCAGGCCTCAAAGCATGTACACACAGGGAAGGAGGAAGCAGTCAGCATCCCTGCTAGATGTTGCAGAAGCTCAGCTAATCTCTATGGAAAACACCTAAAAAATGTGATCAAAGCAATGGATTGTAGAGAAATGCGTTAGGATTCGAGAAATTACTTTAAAAGCCTCTGGAATGGCAAAAAAATGAGAGAGATTTTCTGCTTCCTTTCTGGAGCCACCCTCACTACGAGTCCCTGGTAGATTTCCCTGGGGGGACTGAAGGAACTAGTAGGAAGATGGTAATGGCCTGTTAAACTCAATAGGACATGCTTTGGTGGTGAGTGGTAGGGCCATGGCATCTTCGTGCATTTTCACCAAGCAATGAAAGTAGCTAGCAGCAGAAGGGCATGCATACTGTGCTTCCTTTGGGGTGCATTTTACATACAGCGAGATAAGGGAAGGCAAGGCAGCTGTCTCCTCTCAGAGAGCCTGGAAGCACTGATTTTCCCTCTGGACCAGCATTCCTCTTGGTATGCATCAGTGCTTTAATGGTATTCTCTTGAAAAGGTTTAAAAAGGTCCCTCTGAACATGAGGGCAATTTAAAGTTCTTTACTAGCAAGCTGAGGATCTATCATCCCTGTGTTATCTCGGGGAGACATGACTCTCACTCATATTACCCCACTGCAAGGGACTAAACCAGTATATTGCTCTGAAAGCAGCTCTTATATCAGCTCTTCAAAAAAAAGCAGGGATATTTAGATAGTGTGGTAGCCCAAGGATGCATGTGAAGAGTGCTCCTGCTCTCTCAGATGTTACAAACTTTGCTACACGATAATATTTGTTTTTTTCCCACCTTCTCCTGCCTTATATGTAAGATGACAATGAATCTGAGAATACTCTTGGATGGCCCAAAAGAGGAGGCTCATTCTACAAGGGTCTTTATRTGGCGTGAATATAGAGTGACCTTATATAACTCTTATACCTATAGGACGTATATTGGGCAATGCAAAGGCATTTTACAGTGCCTTGGGCAAAGGCAATTTACAGTGCCTTTGAATGACTTTTCTTCATAAGACTACAGCTAATGAGTACCCATGAGACTGAAACAGTCA
This sequence comes from Nothoprocta perdicaria, assembly GCF_003342845.1. Taxonomy (NCBI): domain Eukaryota; kingdom Metazoa; phylum Chordata; class Aves; order Tinamiformes; family Tinamidae; genus Nothoprocta; species Nothoprocta perdicaria. The sequence continues at coordinate 938,611 of NW_020454971.1, read as the reverse complement.
CTGAAGGGAGAAGCCAAATATTGTTGTTTGTAGCTCTTTCCTGTCACCAAGAGCAAGATTCTAGACTTAAGCAAATGCTTTCTGCTTTGTATCTTAACCATTTTTCTGCATAAGGTTGTGTTGGTCTTGAGGACACATCTGCTCCCTCCCTCTTGTTCAGATACTTAAGCTSCAGTCACTCTACTTCCCCTTCTTTTTCAGACCATCTGCCATGCTTTTTTAATATTTCACACTTGCCTTGACCTAAATTTATGTGGAAGTAGTAATGCTGATGGCTGGTCAAGACATGGATAGCATTTGATTGGACAGTTTAAGTGCCTATAAAATATGAGCCTTGTTGAGGAAAGAAGCTGACTGCTGACAAATCAGATCTTTTCATACATGGGACTGGTTGAGGTAAAGCACCTGAGCATGACAGTGTCTCAGAAAGAAGGCAAATACACCAAAAAAAAAAAAAAAAAAAAAAAGATGAGTGACAAAAAAATTAATAATGATCATCATGTAAAGGAAGATTAGGCATAAGTAGTAAAATTTGCCACCTCTCTTTAACAAAATTTATGGCTGTGCTTTCTTTCCTAAAGTATTTTGTTGGTAAACAAATCATAGTAAAATAAATCACAGCTCATGAGGCTATGCCAAAAGAAAATGCCCCAAATTAATATTATGTAATGTTGTAATATACATGTATTTTTGAGTTTTCGCAATTAGCCTTGATAACCCAAGAGGGCTGAATCTTGCTTATGTTGTGAGCAGAATAAGGAATATTATATAGCTCTGTGTCTATTTGCATGGCAATTTTTTTCAAAATCAGATGCAGGCCTGTTTGAATTTAGCCATCAGGGCCTAGATAGAACCCATGTGTCTAAAAYTGCCAGTTGATTTTCCCTGGAAATTATCATAGTGGTGTAATGCCAAATGCACAGTTGTATTATTCCTTCACTTCCAGCTTTTGTATTCTGAATTAAATGTACTTTATGTCTTAAGCAAGTCCATTTTGAGTGTTTTTTGTTTAAAGAAAATTACTGGTGTGTGTGTCTTTTATCATTCTTCCAGAAGCTACCAATAATCTCTGTCATTTGCCTCTAACCTAAGTAGGTAAGACTTAAAAGATAAGAAGGAAGTAAAATGGCTTACATAAGAATTCAGATGATGAATCACCTGAATTTATAGTAGGAAATCTGGGTTAGTGAAGCCTTGAGTAAGAACTAGAGTAGAACTAGAGCCAGAAAATCCTAGTTCTTCTAACCAGAGATCAATGACTAACTCCATTTTCTGAGCAATGAAATGGCTATAATACCTATATAGTTTTATACTACCTATATACTGCTTACATAGGTGCTGAAGATGTTGAATATTGTTGATGCAGAGATAAGGTTCTCCTATCTTTACTTACAACAAYAGCTATTTCTTTTGAGACAGGCATAGAGAGACTTTGCTAAACTGAAATGCTTATCTCAGGTCATCTGAATATTGGCAACATCCAGGCTGGGAACTTTGAAGTTCCACTTTGAAGCATGGACATGCCTGGGTACCCATGAAGAGCACCTTGCTATTGTCTTCTCCTGGAAAATGGCCAGGACCCGCCTGCCTGGAGTGTCCTGTCTCGTGATGGAAAATAACTGCCGGGGAGTGGAGGTTGCAGTATATCCCTGTATGAGATGGCCAAGGAGAAAAGGTCGTCTTCCCAAGAAGCGTTTTTCCTAAGAGATAGACCTAAAAGAATGAGTCCTCTGTTAGGAAAACTGCAGTAAGTGACAAATTCTCCGTCTTTCCCAAAGTGGAGTGCTACAATATGGACACCTCTTCTGCAATAAAGATTTTCTTTCAATTTGTCTTAGGCCTCCAAGACACCTCTGCCCTCCTCTCCCAGCCACTTGAAGGAATAAAATTCATCACTCCATGTGATTCCTCTTCTGGGCAGGAAAAGAAATGCAATTGAAAGGATTAAAGAATAAGATAAGGACTGTCATGAAAGAGCTGGGCACTCAGCAGCCTCTGGAAACCAGCACTGCCCTTCAGGGAGAGACTTTCTTCTTTTGGTATAATCCACACATTATACTGTGCACTTCCAAGGCAAATGTTCAGCATAAAGTATACCTATATCTTAGTCAATAAAGCCAGCATAGCTGAACACAGAGAGAAATACTAGGTACTTTCTTGCTTGTTTTGCAGAGAAGAGAGCAGGCTTTTACTGGTACCATACAAAACCTTTCTGATTTGGGCTTTTATGGCTTAATTTTTCCTGTATGTAAAGGGGTGAGGGGAATTTCTGCTTTAATTGCATCTATTTTCACTATTAACAAAACCAAAATTTTYGCCCTCCAGATGAACTCAAGGTCCAGGGACCAGCTCAGCCTCCTTCAATGACCAGCTGCTCTGATGATAAGCATGGGAAGGGCATCATAGAGAGACAGAGGTGAAAGGGCAGCATAACTGCTCAAAATCTTCACAGACCCTCCAGGAATTTGCACAGATTTAGAGCAAGTGCTTCATTTATTATTACCAAACCAAGGATAACCCTGTGATAATCATGCAATGTGCCAGTGCTCTTCAAAAAAACCTTCAGATCTACATTCTACCTACTGCTGTAAACTCCTTGTCAGGAGTGAGCTGGTGGCACCTTTCAAACTGCAATAACGCTCCCTCTGCTCACCTTGGTGCAACTTCATGGGTCATGGAAGTGCACACCCAGGCAGTGAAGTGCGGCTGAAACTTTTCAAATAGTCCCTGAAATAGAACATGTTTTCTTACGGCATTTTCTTCTACCTTTTTTTTTTTTTTCCCCTCCCTTCCTTTTCCCATAATCAATTTTTTTTTTTTTTTTTTTTTTTTTTGTCAGTTCCCTTTTCCTCTCCATCTGGCCCTGGCCTCTTTCCTCTTTCCTTGCAACCCATAAATGCTTCTCGGCTGCTCAGGTGCAGCCTCGGGCAGCAGCAGTTTGATGAATTGCGGCTAATCTCGAGGGCGCACACGGGGCGCAGAGGGAAGCAGTGGTTTCCCCCCACGCACTGTGGTTGGGTCTCCTCCGGTGGCAGGGGGCCGGTCCCCACCGGTCCTTGTCTCCATGTGCCATGGGGATGCCTTTTGTCCAGCCAGTGAAGGAGGACATTGTCCGCAGAACTCTAATTCAATATCCCTAGGGAGACACAGCAAGAGAAGATGAAAAAAATGATAGAAAAGAAATGAAGAAAGAAAAATGATAGAAGCTCTTTCAGCCCAAACACTGGTGTTCCTGATAAAATTSTTTTTCTAGGAATAAATATCCTCCTAAAGTTCATTCCTGAACTCTGTGCAGTAGACAAAAGCAAAAGGGGAGCAAGTGGARCCGGAGTTGGAAATCAGAAGACATATTCTCAGAAATGTTTGGCATAATTTTCTCACCTTTGGAATACATATCCTCTTCCTCCTCTTAAAATGTTTTATTTTTCATATAGCTGGGTGAGCTGGTATTTCTCCTGCTCAAGCTGTCTCTAAACTTACACTTTCAACAGTGGCAGCAGACTACGAGATGATACTTATAGGAATGACATTATACCGTTCTTTAAAATACTCATCCTGAAAGGCAGAATCTGCAGAAATTATAGGACTAACAGGCCTTCTTTGAGAAGCAGAAACTATTTTAACTCGTTATTTTTAGAGCTGTGCAAATCACATATTTTTCTCTTCAGTGGCAATTCAAAAAAAAAAAAAAAGAAAATTGTGATAAGTTTAAAAAAAAAGAATCCTTCATAACTTTCTTTTATAAAATGAGAAGCTGAAAAAATGTCATTTGTGGGAAAATGAGAGGGTTCCCTTTAATTTCAGTCATTTTCTTGAATTCCTTTTCTTTCGAAAAATTAAATGGAGAATAGTCGATGGTGACCATGAGACCTGGAGGACCCTGAGAGGATGGAGCTCCTTGGTCATGCCACCTGCCTAGGATTCGGGCTCCCAGTGCTGATAACCAGCTCCAGAATGACCCMGACTCTTTCAGGGAAATTACGCTGATGCCTCCTGTGATCTCCGGCATTATCATGGTTAAATTAGCCTGACAAGGCRATTGCTGGGGCTGGGAGACTGCCCCGTTTGGTGGCACCTGCACCAAAGTGCTGCGCTTTGGATGAGCCGTCACGGCGGCTGCTTCCAATGAAGAGCCCGTGCTGCCAACGAGGCAAACAGCTCCAAAATTTGGGGTATTAAGGAAAGTCCAGCACTGATTTCATTTTTATGGGAAGGATTTCTAAGTGGGTTCCAGGGGGTAATAATCAGCCATTAAAACTGGTGCAGTGGGGAAGGCACGGATGAAGGAAAGGGTAACATCAGTGCAGTATTTCCAGGTGGATTAAAGAGAAACTGGCATCCTATATAGCAAGAAAAGAAACATGTCGGGATTTGCTTTGGCCTAATGCAGGCTTCATAAACAGGACTACAGCTCACCAGAGACAGGTCTAGTAAATGAAAACAGGCTCTGGAATTTCTCCTCCATGGGCGAAAGGCCCACAGCACGTAAGGAAAGCCCCTTGGACGTGCACATCCATGCTGTGCTGTGTGGTGGGGCTGGGACTTGCCATGCTGTGCCATGACTTGCTTTGCCTTGCCATGCTGTGTCCAGATAACCACCGGCACAGATAAGCCCTTCATTGGGGTTGTCCTGGACCTCAGATAGGGGCCGTCTCACACAACAGTGCCAGAGGAACTGAAATGAACAGCCATCCTGTTCAGAAACAGGTACCAGATGAAGGACTGTCCTGAAGCATGTTTCCAGCTCAGGAAATGACTGCCTCCATAGTCTTTGTCAAAAAGAAAAGTAATAATACTGCTCCTTCCTTCCTTCCTTCCTTCCTTCCTTCCTTCCTTCCTTCCTTCCTTC
>NW_020454971.1:923750-933691 GCF_003342845.1 Nothoprocta perdicaria | reverse complement strand
TCCCTCCCTCCCTCCCTTTCCTCCCTTCCTTGTAAGCAAAGAGCTCAATATCAGAGACTTGCTTTTCAGAGATCTCACTCCCCAAACTTTTTGTTTTCCTCAGAGTAGTTTAGCCTGTAATTTAAGAGTTTTTGTTTAATTGCATTTTTTAAACTTCCTTCTCTTAATTACTTTTMTATTTTTTATTAACACCTAAATATGCTGCTATTTGGAGCACAAACAGAGAGAGATTACAATTAACAGAATAATTACACTCTTTTTGTCCGTGTAACCTCATAGTACAGAAAGTATTACAAATCCATTTTAAAACATATTAAATGTTCATATTAATGAGGATAATAGAGAACAAGTACTAGCAAACTAAATATTGTTAATGATTTTGAGCTATTAAATTCATTACCATTTCCTTTCATAATAAAGTGGTTACTTGCTAATTAGACCTTTTTTAACTCATCATTATTGAATTCATTACATTGTGTGCGGTTAACCCTTAAAGTTCTGGCTGGGTGCACAGACACAATTGAAAATCATTTCAACAGCACATGAAGCTGATATGCGGTTTGGAATCCTGCTTGTGTTTTTGACAGTAGCTCCATGTACTTTTCTTCTGGTACATTTTCTTGACACATCATGCCTAGCAGCTTCTTAGCTGTCACAGCAACTTCAGCAACACGTTCTATGGAAACATGCTGTATTCATTTCATTTAATAGTGTTTAATGTTAAAGCTAAAGTAGAACTCACTTGTTTGGCCGGGAAAAAATATCCATCAGTGCACGAAGTGATTGACGTCAATGAGCTACTCTGCTCCAAAGTGAAATCTGCTAAGAGTTGGGATGATTTACCTTTTCCTCCTACGTAGACAGATATATTTCTTCCTATCTGGGTATCCAGTCCTTCTCTGCAGCTTTAGACTGAAATCATATTGCTRCTAAAGTCCGCGTTGAAACTCTCTTCATGTCCATGCACCCCTGAAAGCACTGTGTCTCACAAAGGGATCATATGTCTCTATGCCCACACATACCACACAGCTAGGGATTCTCATTCTCTGTCCCCAATTATTTGAGAGAGGACACTCCAAAGGACTGAATCTAAGTTTTTCATTGTTTCTTTTTTTTTCTCCCTCCATTTTTCGCTTGTCTTTGATTCAGAGGAGCAAGAAAATGGAGATTCAATTTCTAAACRTCTTTTTTTTTTTTTTTCTCCACACACTTTTAATTATTTTTGTCCTTCTTACCCATCCGCCTGTCTTCTTCTCCTTCCTTCTTCTCAGGTCTTGCTTTTGCAAAATGTAGACATACTTTTAAGCTGGGAAACAGAAGAAAAGGCCCCAAATGAGATGCCTTCAGTGCAGCTGTGTACAGTTCTGGGGCCAAGCAATGATTTAACATACCACGTGTGACCATGTCATGCCTTGATTGAGAAGGGCTCTCACTGAAACTTCACTACTGGGCCAACTTGGTCTTTGCAAACTGTGGTTATTCTCCTTTCCCTCTCCCTCTGCAGTCAAGGAGAGGTCTCTTGGTCTTGTCARGGATGTTTTCAGACAGGCTCATGGAAGATGCACTAATATTTTTTATTGGAATTTATTTATCAAAAGAACAAAAGGGAAAAAAAGCCCCTTCTAGTTACACCTTTATACTCTACTACTATTGAAATAGCACAAATATATTTGGTATCAAACCACTGGGACCTGCTGACCTACTGGTCACCACTCCAGGTCTTGCCAAGACACGACAGAGCAATGCTGAAGGCATGGTTTAATAACCTTCTATCTACAAAAAGATCAACTCAGAACAACCCAGCAGTCCCAGCAGTGTCCATCACACTGCTGACATATGTGTTGGGCCCTCGATAGCTGGTCTGGCAGCTTGGTGCACACCACACAGGTTATTTGTGGCAAGCAGTGCCACCGAGGAATGCCTTCATTGTGTCAGAAATGCCTTATGACACTTATTGCTACTGTACTTGATGGCCAGAGGCTGGACTGATGGATACTCTGGAAATCTGAAAGAAAACAGATCAAGTTTGTGCCTGCTATATAGATGGCCCTCACTTTGGGCCATCCTTGTGCTACCARTGAGAAACCTCATCTTTGCATGGGGAGATACCCATGTCCTGGTGTGGACCTGCCAGTGGTTCTGCCAAAGCTCTCATGCCCTCTGCCTGGGACGATGCTCCCATACTTCAGCATCTACCACCACCACCACATATTTGTAACCCGTGTTTTATTTAAAACCAGGTCCCCTTCACCTGTAAATAGCTGGGGTATAAATGTGCCTCACCAATCACATCGGTCTATTGTGTTATACAGTCTATTGAATGTTTTTGGCAGGCACGAGCCCCTATGCTACTGTGTCCTTATTTTATTATTGTTTTGAGGGTAGAGCTGTGTGATTATCCATTCTTGCTTCAGGCGTAGCAAGCCATCTGGAATGCTTATTAAACCCACAGGCAGATCAGAAGGATATAACTCTGCTGATGTACATGTATACGGGCTGTACTACATCATCAGAGCATTGCTCCTCTGATGATGTAGTACACATTAGTGGGCCTAGATAATGGATTAGAACTAGCAGAGAGAAAGTTAGACTTTTTGAAGGATGGATATGCTTTTTTTTTTCCCTCCCTCTGGGCAACTGCTTGCATAAGATGTGGAAAGGAAAATTTAAAAGTAAGCCAAGGAGGCTTCAAAACTTGTAAGTGCTCAGACTGTGAATGAGGAGGGACAAGTGGTGATGGAGAGGCTTGCGGAAAGAGCTTTGAAACCCCCAAATTGTTGCAAAGAGGTCGTATGTGCTTGTCTGCTGGAGTGAAAAGTAGCATGGAATATGTCCAGAAATAATGCCACTATTGAAATCCTACTTTGGTCAGTCATTGCTGAGTATATTTTTGATAGGACTTTGGCTTTTCCCCTTACTTGTGCACCGCATCAAAAGCAACACCCTGTGTTATGACACATAGAAGTAGTTTTTCAAGAGTTTCCAAATTTATGCTGATCACATATTTGCAAGTAGCATTTAAAAATAAGCTTTAAAATAAGCCATGAATGAAAGATCTGATCAGTTTTCAGCTAGCCATGTGTCTTCTCTTCTGGCTAAGTACAAGATAAAAAACATCAGAAAAAAGGGAAAACAATCTGGGCAGTACGTATGAGATGTAGATGAATGAAGGAGTAACTATTTGCATGTCTGTGGAGTTCTAAATATAATTTCTATTTCCATTTGTTCATAACCCTTCTTGCAACAGTTTTCAGAGGTAGCTGATATTTGTCTAATCATGGAAAGGCGTTTCGTGTCTAAACAAAACCTTTTGCTGTGGAAGCTGCAAAGGTTCGTATTAGTTAGGTCATTCAGTTGGGAAACTGAAACTGTGCTATGCAATTTAGATAACAAATTGCACACTTTAAATATCAAACTGTAAATATCAAGCACTCAAAAGAATATTGAAATTTTTCAACAATTCCAAAGAGTAACATCTGTGTGTCCAGAAATTTCAAAGAAGAGCCGTGAATATAGTGAACAGATGCTCTAAAAATCACAACTGCAAAATAAAGCAATTGCCTGTTTTAGTAATGGCAAATCACAAGCATATACAGGTATGGATAACATTTTATTAATGCTGAGAGCTCCTGGTTTTTGACCCTTTTTAGCAAGATCTTTAATATGGGCTGTATACGTCTGCATGTTTAAGTGTGCAATGTGTGTGAGTAGATGCACATTCACCAAAGCAATAGTTTATGTTTCAATGTGTAGATAGTACCCTGGAGGCAGTAATGTTATAGCTTTGCTAAAATTTTTACTGTAGAGGGACTCTCTAGCTTTCTGGGTTGATGGTGGTTGGGTTGTTTTAGAAGCATGGAGAGAGGTAATAACATTTCCTAACTGGTGACTGGGGCTCCTGACTTGCTGCTTATGAACTGACAGTTTGGCTTTTTCCAGATTGTGTGTGTTGCTGGTGCACAGTGCTGAACCRCAGTGGTGGCCACTGCATGTTCCTTTACCTGGACCACAGGGCCCCTTGGAGATCTCTTGCTCAGCGAGTATCTGAGGAGGTTTCTGTTTACATCAGAGGCAGAATAGGAAAAAACTTGGCAAACTCTCCTCTCCCGCTGCAGATCAGACTGCTCCTTTGCAGAGCATCCTTTTTAGTGTAGTTCTGAGTAGATATCATGAGTGTCTGCATGCAGATTTTCAGATTTGCACTCGCCTTGGCCACACTAGTGATGTCTTTTCCAGCTTTTGCCCCTTTTCCAGCCCTCCTTCTGCTCTCTCTGTGTTTCTCTCCTCAAGCACACATCTCCCCACAAAGCCAGCTCTTATCCGCACTGCTGGCGGCTCTCGTTGGCGCAAACCCAACGGTTCCTCTTTGCTGCCTTCCCTGTTACCACTTGGTCACCAGCTTCAGTTTGCAGAGGAAGGAGATGACAAATTGTCACGTTCTCAAACACCCTCTCTGCAGACGACTACTCTTAAAGAGGCAGTGGGATAAATGAAATTCAGGTTTCGAAAGGCTCAGCTCCTCCAGAAAATATTCCACCCACTAGCGGGGATCTTCAAAATCCATTCCTAGTAGTTAATGCTCCATCCTAAATGACATAGCTTTTCAGTAGTGACATGTGCATTGATCTGCATTACAAAAATAAGAGAAATAGCACTTCTTTTCAGCAGCAGATAATTACCAGCATACATCAGGTTCCCTCCTGCTGATACCCACAGGGTGGAGGGGTTGGGAGTGGGCATTAGGTGGAGGGGACATGGCTAGCCTGCACACTCAGGCAGATAAATAATATTGATTGGGATTTGTGTAGAGCCCTGGTGACACCCCTCCCTGCATGCTTGATTAGCCACAGGGGTACATTCACTCCAGTTACAGGATTTCACCCGAATCATGTCTTCTGCACTGAGGTGCTAGTTAGGCTATGGGCAGAAGCAATCTTGGAGCTGAGCAGCTCTTCAGCCCTTATCAGAGGAGGTTGCGCCGGTGGAGGAGCTGAAGGAACTGTAGGAATAAGTGCTGGGAGTCACTTCAGGATGTCACTTCACACATGGATTGTCCCCTGTTCTGCAAGGGACTGTGGAGAGGACCTGATGCAAACACGTCTCCTTGTGTGTGCATGAAACCCATAGGTGTAGATAACTCTCTGCAACAGCTACCCACCCATTAGCAGGGGCAGGTGACTGTGGAGATGGTCAAAAGGATGGTGCCTGTGACACCTTGGACATAGCAGATGTGTGTGCTGATGGGTTCAGGGGGTTGACTGGCTGATTTTCTGKCTGAAAACGCAGGACCCAGAGAACTTCATTTCCACTGGTGTGCTGGAAAACCTGCAGCTGGCAGGAATAGGGATTGCTTGCATGGGACTTCCCTATTTCTCACTTTTGACTTTGTCGTACTTTAGAGGCAAATAAAATCCATTGGAAATGGGACGGAAAGTGCTCTGTAGGTCTAAGCACCGTTCTGAGTGCCAGATCTACTGAATTTCTTCTCATCAGTGAATGCAATCTGCCGTGAGAAAGTTTTACTGTCTCTGAGTCCATGTGAAARCATTCTTAGGTAATTGAGACATTCCCAAACAATTAAGATAACCAGATGTGTCTGTTATTTGTAATTAACTGAACATGAATTCTTTCTTCAAGAACAGTTCCAATTTTTTTGAAGCATTTGAATTACTCCACATAATGGATAGGAAGATTAACACCTCTGAAAAGTAATGTACCTAGTGTGTCTCAACCTGATGTGAAATCACCTGCTCCCTCAATGAGGTTCTCCAGCTGAAACTATACATGAAATTAACATTCCKCTTCTGCTGTATATGTGATCCAGAGTCTCCAGTGCCCTTTCAGGCAACATGATGGGGTGAACTCTGCACTTTGAAGTCTATACAGAACCCAAGAACAAGATGATAAAGTGATCTCTTCAAGCAGRGGAAATTGCTGAAGGCCCTAAAATGGTTTCACCCACTGCTTTGTTAAGTAGAACTGCTTGAACAAAAGGACTTTTGCACATCCTGCCTTTYCACCTAAAGCTCCGGATGATCATTTGAACACAATCATTTTAAAAACCAGACTGCTTTTGCTGAACCGTAGCACCAGAGGTGAAGGAATTCCAGCCTTTCTAGCAAATTCCCACTGCAGAAAATGCCTCTCCATTGGGTCACCCTTTCCCTTGATACTTTAGCCAAGGGGGACACTTTCAGAGCCTTCTTGTTGCAAGATATGTCTTTGGAATTCACCCCCTTCCCATCTTTATCAAATAGAGCTTGAAGAGAGCTGACCTTTCCAGCCCCTTGCAAGGGTTATGTAGTTATTCTGACCTTTTCTGAGGAGCCTCCTTCTTGCCTGTTTGCTCCCTGAGCCGTCTGCCTACATATCTACATATCTTATTGCTTCTGCTTTCATCATCTGTTACCTGGGCACTGTAAGGAGGTATGGAACATCCTTCCAGTCTGTCCAAGTAGAGTGGCTCTTCTCTACTTTCCCTCTCCAGATTAGCTTACTATGCTTTTGCAGTTTAAGATACAATTGCTTCATCCTTGTCTTCTCTCCTGACAACTTCCCTCATTCCTTACACTTACCTGTATCTATTATTAAAACTGGTAAGATGATGGTAACATCTTCAGTCATTCCAAAAAAAGTAAATCCTGCCCAGTGCTCTATGAATGCTTGGTGACTGGTGTGTTAGGTATATATATTTTTCCTGAAGATCATTCAAACCTTCCTTCTTTCACTTGACATTTTTGCCCTAGGCACTGTTATCTTTGCTGTCCCAAAGGGAAATTTTTGAATCTGTTAGTCATCAGCTGAGACCTCTGTCACCATTTTCCATCCAGCTGAGAGCTTAAAGAACACAACATTGACTTGGCACTGAAAACAAATGGGCTTTAGAGATGATTGTAAGACTAGTGAGAAATGTTTATTTTTTTAACTTCTGTTAACTAGTTGGGAGCCTATGAAATRGGAGCTAAGCTTCATCCTCTGTCCTGGATACAGTGATTATGCCCATTTAGCCTAGACATGAAGAGCACCTTGTAGAGAACATCAGAGTTTTTAAACTGTTGGAGCATGTGCTGGAGTTTGTCTTCAGGTGAACTAAGACTTTATGAAGACAGGCCTGGGAATTCAGGAGTGACTGGGACAACCGTAAAGAACCAGAGACCACACAAAAGGCATTTATTTTAATAGTGCTCTGTACGTGAGCACTGTTAAAGCACTGTGCATGTGAGCACTGTGAGAGGGAGAAGTCTGAAGTATAGTCACATGAAGAAGGGAAAGGAGGCAGAGGAAAAAGAAAATCAGGCTAGGTCAAAAAGACTGCAATAAAGTACAATAAAGAAAAGGCCAGACAAATGCATAAACCAGGCTACCAGTCAAGTGTTTGTTTCAGCTTGAGTATGTCTGGTACTGGGGCAAGATTGAAGTGAAAAGGGGACAAAAATTAAACGAGTATTGTGAGCCTAAAACTGCTTATCTGTCTATTAAAGACATTATTATTTTCTTCCTTTTTCTTGGAAGTTTCATTAAAGTCAATGAGTGGGTTATTTTCCCCCAAGAGTTTCTGACTGTATTTTYGTAGTAACAGTGAAACAGGCAACAAAGAATAGTGGGAGAAGAAAAGTGGAAGGTATGACTGGAGGTGTCTAGAAAAACAAATCCAAGGACTAGGCATCTCTATTAAAAAAAAAAAAAAGAAAAACAATAACAACAACAACAACAAMAAACCCCAAAAAAWSWCATTTTTTGGTCAGTTTTGTCAGAGATAAGCTGAACTCTGRGAAACTCAGTCCTAGCAGTGAGCCTAGGGCCTGGACTCTAGAAGAGCCACGGAAACCACTCCAGGGCTTCTTATTCATGAGTCATGACCCGGAGCTCGGCTGAACTGTTTGMACAGCTCAAGCCCTCTCTCTACCCTGCTGTTTCCACAGATGCAGAGCAGTAGTTTGCAGCACCTAGCTCAGAAATACCCCGTGCTAATCCATTGCTTGCTATTTGTCGCACACATGGAGACGCGGTTTGGTGGAGAAGGACTCCAGGACTGTCCCAATGGTGGCTGCAGATGACAGCACTGGCAGCAGGGGATGCTGCCAAGACCCCCTCACAAACAGGGTTTCAACCTGTTTACCCAGCCTTCCCACCTTGCAAATCTTGTACTTCCAAATGKATATTTTAAGGGCAGGGGGTTGTGTAGATTGTTAGTGTAGCCTATTAAGTTTTAAAAATTCATGTTTTCTAAATTCTCAGTATTATTTCCTTTTCCTTTAAAGAAAGAAAAAAGAACATGGAAAAGTTCTCTTTTCAGTAAGAGCTTAATTGTCTCTTCTCTYGGGCAAGTCCTTTAAATTGAAGCTCCTCTCTAGGCAATGCTACCTGAGCACTTTGCAATTCCTCCTTTTGAAGAGTCTACTGAAGAGTTTTTCTCGCTTGCAAAGTTTTATCTGCAGCTGGACATTTGTGTCCAGACGCAGGCTTTTCAACTAAAAGTAGCCTGTTATGGCCTTGCCGGGCTCCAATTTTCATTAACGTCTATGCAGATGCCAAATGCTTCCGACCACCAACATGAAACTAAGGATAAGGCTCATCTCATGGGACTTCAGCCAGCGAAAAGCTAAACCACTTCTTTAATCACTCTGACACTGCCAGAGGGAGATCTATCAAAGCAAAATATATCCCATCATCTAACTTAGGTCTTTTGGGACCTTAGGTTGAGGTACCCTCTGGGATTGCCCAGCCCACTCTTTTAATGATGTGCTGAAGCCAGATGTCTCCTCACTTTTATGCAGTTCCAGTGATGGGAGCTGAAACTCCAGCCTTGTATCTTCAGATGGAGGTTCAGCTGTTGGAATATAGCATTGCAGCAACTAACCTGGGATTTTGGGATGGGGGAGAAGATGGAGCATGTTGTCAGCCTTCTGACCTGCTGGAGTGGCACTGCACATGTCACTGCTGCAGCTGCAGCTGAGACCTGAGACAGTTAACGCAGGAATGAGAGAGCAGGGGAAGCTCTGCCCAACCTCCTGGCATGGGGGAATAGCATTGGGAAATAACTGTTCCTTAGAACGGGAAGCAGGGGCACCACTGCAGGGCTGTGGGCTTCCTACCTGGTTCAGAGTGGTCCACCAGACTGCTCTGTGTGCAGCAATTTCACTTGGCAATCATGGGTTTTTTTGATGTAAACCAAACAAATCCTAACAAAATAATTCCGAACACTTAAAAAAAAAAAAAAAAAGAAAAAAGAAAAAAAACTGCAACAAACCCAATTTCCTTTTATTTTTAAAATGAGGATCTGTTTCAGGGAAGGCTCTGCTTGGATTGCAGCTCTCTGATACTCTGCCAGCAAAAGCAGAGTGTTATGTTGAGCAAAGGATGTTAACACCAGTCCGCAAATCCGATGAAAGGACCTGTGCAGAGGAGAGGTAGAGCCCAGGTTGCTCTTGTCTGGTGCTGCATGTGCCCAYGAGGACCCTGACAAGGCGAAAATCACCTGGCCGAGCCTGTGTCCAGCGGCATGAGGGCAGGTCCATATGTGACGTGCCCTGTTCTGAAGGTACTGAGGGTAAACATGCCCGTGTGACAGATGTGGAGAAGGAAAACCCTAGAAAAGCGTAACCCTCACCAAGGAAAATGGCCCAAGGCAGATTATAAGGTCTGAATTAAAATGCAGACGAGATTCATTAAATTGTTGACCCTGCCCCCTCCAAAATAAAGTCAGGTTGCCGTCTTAAATTGGCAGCATTAGAGACAAATTATGTGCGCTGATTAATAAGCACGGGCTCAATTGCGGCTCCGAGAGCCAGGGGAGCACTGCGGGAAGGGCTGCGGGGCCGGCGGCGAGAGGCGGCCACTACGGGGACTGGCCGTGCCCAGAGCCGTGCAGGGGCAGAAAGAGGGGAAAAAAACATGCAAGAATATTGCTGCACTCTTTTCTGGTGAAAGAAGGAAAGGAA
>NW_020454971.1:875836-923715 GCF_003342845.1 Nothoprocta perdicaria | reverse complement strand
GAAGGAAGGAAGGAAGGAAGGAAGGAAGGAAGGAAGGAAGGAAGGAAGGAAGGAAGGAAGGAAGGGAAAAGAAAAAAAAAGAAAGCAAAAAGCACATATGACAATTTGTTCACTCTCGGCAAGATATAATTCTCTAAAAATAACATGTCCAGTACATAAACAGCAAAATGAATGTTATTAGCATGTTAATTTTACTAGCCCTTTAACCTATTGATTAGCCAAACAGAAGGAAACAGCATCTTTTCATGTTTCTTTTTTTTTTCTCCCTGCCTTTCAAGTAATTGGATTCAAATTCACATCTGTAGCTACTAAACCAATGTTTTCAACCTTCCTTCTACACCTCCCCGCCCTCAACTGTTTAACCTCCCATCTCCCCGCTCTGGCATAAATGTAAGCCTTTATTTGTGAATATTCCGATAAGCACTTTGCCTCCAACTATATTGTTCAAGTACCAGCATCATTGTTACAGCTGTAATTGTTACTATCAAGACACAGTTCTTTGTAATTAGAAAGTCAAGATGGTATTCAGCAGTATGGCAGCACAGATTCTCATTTGTTAGGCTATTAGAAAAAAATGTTTACAGAGAAAACAGTGTCATTGTTTAGTGCTCTTAATTGACCATCTGCCTGGTAAAGAAATGTCCAAAGAAGGATAAATAAGACTATAGTACACTTATTTATTTATTTTCTTTGTGCAATGCGTAAATTAGGAAAAGCAACAGCAGATCCAAACTAGACAAGACATTGCTAAATCAGGCTGCAAGTGAAATCATGTCATGAATACATTAACTTTTATTTCTTYCAGTGTCAAGACTCATGTCTGCAGCTTCTTCCTCAAAGTTTGTTGGGGAGAAAAAGGAGGCCAGATCTTGGTGGGCACTGCGGAGTTGACAGCATTCATCTTTTAACAAAGTCAAGCATATGCTGCTTGGAGTGCAGCATCTTTGCATGCTCAATGACGTGTTTAATGTCACCTTTCCCACTGTAAATCATCCCTGAGTAAATCCGCAAGGGAGAGTGGCACTAGGAATTAAGCAGGAGAGAAATAAAATTCATGACCATGTGGTTCTATCTCAGGGAATTTGGTGCGTATTGACAAGAGAGATTCACACCTGACGGGGCTGAGAGCTAATTTGTAGTAGGGCTGTTTATCTTCTGCCTGAAAGGAATGTTTTTTCATATTTAATGTGCATTTTCGTGGGGTGTGTGTGTGTGCCTGCGGTTTAACATGGCTAAAGGTACATCTGGATTTGCTGCTTGGCAAAAAAGTGTTTTCAGATTTCAGGCTGATCCCAAATCTTGTTTTGTTTCTATGAAAAAAATAGAGGCGCAGCTCAGCCTTCAAAAACTTGATTCAGAATCACCTTTGCACAGGTCCCTAGGTATGGAGCATTTGATCTGTTCTTCTAACACGTTTATGGTTTTGAAATGAGTGAGAGAAAAAAAAAAAAGAATCATTATCAGGCTAAACCAATATGGTAAATGACCAAACTGATCTTTTGTACTATTTGTCAACGTTTCAGGTGGAAATAATCCACTGCATTTATATGTTGATTTATAACAGTGTGAAATTAAAAAAAAAAAAAAGCAAAAGGAAGAAAAAAAAAAGAGGAACGGAGAAAGCAAGAATTACATTTAAAAACAATAATCTCTCAACATATGACTCCTGGTGGGGAAAGTCAATGACTCGGCACACTGAGCTGTGCCTCTGTGTTCTGTGGATGGTAAAGCTGGATGTATGTATTGATATCTTTTCACCCAGAGCCTTTGATAAAGGGCAAACCAGCAAACAAACAAGCTGGGCTGGTGGGTGTGCTTTTTCTGCCTCTCCAGAGATGTTTTGCTAACTGGCTCTTTGTCATCCCCAATTCCCTCCTCACGGGCCATGCAGWAGAGGACACCCAGATGGCATCCGAGAGGGACAGCACATGCATGTTTTGCAGTGCAGAGTCCAAGTGAAATACAAGTTTTCTGTCCAGGTGATGAGCGGGTGCCCAATGCACCCATTCTCTAGTAGGGAAGGCCCTACAGAGACATGACCACCCCATAGGGTCTCTTCTTCATAAGCATGCCCTAAGTCCAGCTATTCCTAAATGATTTCATGCTCAGGTGAAGGCTAAGCAGATCCTTGCGAGAAAAAAAAAAAAACATACCTCTTGTGTTAAGAGTCCCGCCCCTGTCCTTGATTCCCTGGTGTCCCATGTACTTGCTAGCACAGGTATGTCCATGTGCTATAGCTGACATCTCATGCATGTGCATATTGGAGCACGGAGCAGCCTAAGTGGCTCAGGAAAGCCTGACTTTAAGCTCACGCATGTACAGCTACTTATGCAATTTGTTTAGTCCAGCGGTCTCCTTTATTAGGAGCCTTAGGGTTTYTCTTTTGATTTGGCAAGATGATTATAATGAGAGCTCCTCAGCGCTACGACACCAGGGTATCTGCCCACTTGGCTCTCCGCCTCTGCTCTGCAGCTTGTGATTAATGTAACGCAGTCAGATGCCCTTCAGATCACTTGGATTTGGGGATTCACTTATCAACACAAAGTGTGTGCTGACCGCACGAAGCGCTCGGTGGTACCAATTAAAGACAGCGTCGTTCAGAGTTGGCACTTGTCATGATGCTGCTTTTCTTAATTCTTYTTTTTTTCATTGAGAGAAATCTTTGCCCTGCCTGTGGTTGTCAATACTCCTCTGCAGATTCATGCAATCAAGTATGTAATCCTTGGGCTATGGAGAAACCCCTGGCTCTACTATAACCCTAGTTTATAAACATTTTTTTTCCCAGTCGGTATTCCAAGTATTCCTTGAATGTCACAAGTGAAGAGCTGGATTATTCACAAAGTGCCTGATGTTAAACCCTATTTACATGCAAAAGTTGTGGCAGCTTACCCTGAGGTTAAATCAGAGCAAACCCCTTCTGTGAGGACTCTTCTAAACAAATGAGAATGACCTCCCATAATTTCTTTAATTAAAGAACAACAGCAACCTGAATCAAGATAAAACATGCTTCATATTAAATAAGGTCAGCCACGCAAATGAGTTTTTGCGCTGCTTAAAATACTGACTGTGCTTTCCTGCACTGAATTATACTAGTTCTGTGGACACAGACCAAATCTCAGATGCTGCCTCTAGACATTGAAGCTGGTCGAGCTGCTGCCCAGCAAAAGCCACAGCAGTTTGGTCTTTGTCTACAAGGTGGCCAAGGGCTCTCTCCAAAGCACATATTCAGCTTCAAATCACAGCACGGGAGCCTCTCAGACTCATATTTGTTGAGATGCTGAATCGAGAGGAAGCTTCTTTGCAGGAAAGTTACTTCCCCCCTCCACAGTATTTATCAGGAAAGAATAAAACTGCACTATACAAGAGCAAAGAGAAAAATCTCCTTTGTATTTCTTAAAATTTACTTTCCAAATGAAGATTTTTCCTTGCTTAAGGCTGCTCATAAATTTGAGGTCTTGTAACTTTGATCCATTTGCCCTCCATCTATGCAATATAATCCAGTTGTAAAAAAAAAGAAGAAAAAAGAAAAAAAAGCCTTTAAAAGCTACTGAGATGACAATTTCAGGCATGTGAAGGCACTTGCATTGCTGGCACAAGAAATCACAGAGGGCAGCAGCCGTGCTGCTTGAGATACAGCAACAATCTCATCACAAATCTCATGACCGTCTAAGAAGATCATCTGGTTTATCTCCAACTATCCTCTCCTAATCCAGTTGCTTGCTAAGTCTGTCCTGGGTTGACTATTCAGCTACTTTGCCCTGACCTAACTGAGCTGACTTAGTTGCCCCTGCAGTGTGATTCCCCATTCAATGTGGGGAATCTCTGTGCCACTGGGGAAGGCAACATGGAAAATGCCTGGACACTATGAGACTCWATCACTGCTCAGCCTGCCTCTGTATTGCTGGAGGGTAGGAACATTATGAACACCATCCCTTCTTAATTCTATCAGAAAATGTAGGCAAAACCAATATTATTTCCTTCTTAGTCAATACTATGGAACTCCTCACCGATCTTCTGATGTTTAAGGTTTTATTTATRGCTGAAAAGATACCAGGGCCCCACTATATCATAGCCATTCATATATAGACCTGTAAATGAACCCAAATAAAATCATAATATTTTGTTGCCTGCTACAAGTATAATATATACTCGGTTTGGTAGTGTATAAATTAAAGATAAACTGCATTTAATCCCATTAAGCATTAAAATGCAAGCAAACAAATTGACTAACAAAATACAGCAGAATGGGAGAAAAAGAAAATAAGCTCAGAAAATAATTGGTTCTAAGGAAGTTAATGAAAGTTTGTAGTATGCTTTTTATATGAATAGAGTTCAGAAGAGATTATTTTTTTGAAGTGTTACTCACAAATCTCCCGTATCCACAATAGATCTTTTGTTAACTGTACCTGCACATTTATTGTGTATGACAGCCTAATAAAATGAAGTCATTTTAATAAACATTGTATCGGAATATCCTATCTTCTATGTGGCAATGTGAATTTCCACTACTGAAGGAAACATTTAACATTCTTACCATTTTAATACTTTTAATAAATATTTGCAATTCCTGTGATAAGGCATAATGGCAGAAAAATGCATTGCCTCCAGTATTTATGTGACTGCTGGCAAGTAGCCATTTTCCAATTTTCTGTCTCACTAATATACATTTATTATGTATTGCTAAGGATTTTTTTTACAGTATTTGGCTTGCCATAAACTGTGATTTCTTTTGCAAGAGAAAGCCATCATGACAAAAAAATTCCAACTGGACCTAAACCGACAAATGGACATCTGCTGGCCAGTTGCAGAAGAAAAGCATTTGCCTGATGCTGTTCTCAGTTTGATCCCTTCCCATCAGCTGAAGCCACAATACATTTGGATCAGATACTCATATTCCAAGCCGATAACAAGAATCAGTTCTCACTTAGTAATATTTTCTGAAGTGTGACATTGCATTGCATCATGTTCCGCATGACATGACATGAAATAACATAGCAGTACATGATGGGTTATGACATAGGGAAGCAAGATGCAAGTTAATATTATGCATTACATTTTCTTTTTCTGTTTTTTTCCCCCTAAATTGTTGGATCAGTGCATTTGATGAGCTGCTAGTGGGCTCTTCTTCATTAGTTTCTTAAAACAGCCACTGCTGTGGCATCTGAGCATCTACCAGCAGATAATTAAGCCTATATTTCCTACTGAAATTCTTGATTCTTTCAATAAGCACATATCCTTCTCTGTGTTCAAGGAGTAGTATGTTTTGGAAGRGGCAAGGGAAGAGCATCTCTCTAAGTCTGAAGCACAAACGTACAGGCAGTAAGAAGAAATAWCCTCTAAACTGAATGAAACTGATTTTGTAAAAATACTGCTTTCAAAAGAAAACTAGGGATATCCTATATCATAGTGCATGTCCTTCTTGAAGATCCTTTCTGCTAGAAAATGATGTTCAGAGGCACATTTTTTTACAAGATTATTTATTTATGGTGGTTGAGATATTGAGTATTGAATAAATATCTACACCTCTCAAGAACCWAAACGTGGTGGTGCAACAGAAGAAGGAAAGGTCTTGGACAAGCAGAGAAACAGCACCTCCCTACTGAAGGTGACTGCAGACTGCTTTCTCGTTTGGTCTATCAAAACCATGAAGCAATTGGATTGCTTCATTTTATTTCCAAATTAATCAAATACTGCAATGGAAATGAAAAAATTGTATGTGCCTGAGCAGGAAGTAGGGTTACTTACCCCATGTTATTAGGGTTTTAGACCTGTTCTCTCCCCTACTCCCAACTAAATCAAAGATTTTCTATTAGTGATGCACACTAAAAAATATGGAGGAGTAATTGCACAAAGCAGCAATGCATCATAAGTGACATTTGCTCAAATATTCAGAAGTTTTGAGCAATTGCTCTTTCCAGCAACTTGGGTAAGAAAATATGTACAGTGTTCTGGCAATGCGAGGTTGCTGTTTCACAGCTTGCTGACTAAAGCTCAGTTGTTGTCTTGGTGTGCTAGATATCATTCTCTGATAGGAGACCACATGGCTTATTGACTGTGTGAGTTAAAATGAGCAGAAAAGAAAGATTGATGATGGATGACCAGTAATGAATTAGGAGTTAAAGGTATAGAATATTTTCCTTCTGTAAAATATGCATTTATGAGCTGTCAAACTGCATTCCGCTTGTCCTGGTCCTCTTCCAAGAATACATTAATATTACTGCAATTAGGACAAGAAAAAGAAGGGTTTTTTTTTCAATAGGATTTCAGGACCTCCACCATGGGTAACTGGACTTCTTGCAATATATGGACCATTACTAAGGCTGATTCTTCAAGATTATTTATACTATTCCACTATTTCTATTATTTTTATTTGATTAAATTAATTCCTGGAACATTACAGTGTGCCTAGCAAAGACACAATACTTTCATATGACTGAGCTCACACAACCAGGAGACAGAGATTCGCTTCATCAGATACTGTTAAATATATTCCATAAAGATGTTTTGGCTATTGAGAAGGGAGTGACAGAATTGTCATCTTCCATGTAGAAAGGAATTTTGTGGACTTTGTAACATCATGGAGTGAAATCCAGCAGAGTTGCTGTTGAGTCCTCAGCTGCAGGACAGCTTTGAAGTGGAGAGCACTTCACCACTGTCCCTGTTTTAAAAATAGGACCTTCATTGATCTGCTCCAGTTAGGATCTTTCTAAGGTGAACTCGGAGATGTTAGTGGCAGGTATCAACAAGCTGGGTTTTCTGAACCTACAACAGCTCAGTGCAGTTTGGGGCAAGCTCAGCCAGGCTAGGGCATAAAAAAAGAGGACCACTTGCTTTGATGAAAGCGAGGCACAAGCGTCGTGGCTAAAAACTCAGGTTTTCACTGTCATGCCTGACAGAGACTGCTTGCTCAGGAGAAGTTACAGCTCATGTTAGAGTCCTGGTTGGCATTTGACTGTGATTCATGGAGCAATTCAGGCTGTGGAGAGGCTAGTTAGGAAAAATGCGTTGAGCAGCACATAATAACTGCTAGGGCACACAGTCCGTGTTTAAGTTAATACGCTGCTATCTTTCTTTATCTTCATCAGACACCACGTCCATGTTTTCACAAAAGCGGCAAAATGACTTTTCATTATGCAATCTGCTGCTTCTTAGCCTGGGATGTCTTAAAAGCCCAAACCTTCTGGAGGTAGTGGGATGACATCCTTGTCTTTCCCTGGACCAAAAGAAGACCAGGCTATAGATTCTCAGCTGAGAAGCACAACCAGCTATGGTACCAGGTGTTAAATCTCAACTTGCCAATATTTTGCTGAGGAAACATGGGCAAGTAACTTCATTGGCTGCACTTTTGTGTTTCTCTTTCCATCACCTATGTTAGYCTCTATTTAGGAAAGAATCACTGTTTGGAAAAGTGCTTCCAGAGCTTAGTGTGTGTTTCAGTGCTTTACTGAACAAGTCCTGCCAATATCATAGCATTTGGTATGAAGAAGGGTCCATTTTTCACTGGTGATCGTGGGCTTATGCCAGCACTTAAACTGCAGTTTGAAAGTGATCTGGTAGAAAGTT
Source organism: Nothoprocta perdicaria (assembly GCF_003342845.1). Classification (NCBI taxonomy): domain Eukaryota; kingdom Metazoa; phylum Chordata; class Aves; order Tinamiformes; family Tinamidae; genus Nothoprocta; species Nothoprocta perdicaria. The sequence goes on along the minus strand of NW_020454971.1, from coordinate 916,152 downwards.
TCTCTTCAAATTCTTTAAACTGAAGTTTATTTTGTCTTATTCTTTATCATGTTTAGCTTCTGTCCCTTTTAAAATTAATTCAGCTGAAAACAATGAGCAATTGGCTTGATCTTTTCAATTTTCTATCATAGTCTTTTGCCTAGCAGAAAAAAATTTGGAAGTYTTAAGTTGCTGTAAAAAAGATAAAATTTCTTTTCGGGAGAGGGGGAGGAAAACAACTATGTTAAGTAGAGATTCAGAAGAAAAATTGTAATGTTTGTCTTTGTTCTCCTGAGTTGTGCAATGGATAAAATTAAAATATTAGGGTGAATAGATGAAAAGATCCCTTCTAAGCCATCGTACCTGCCACTGATATCAGTGTCAAAGCACAGGCCAGAAATTCCCTCATTAATTCTATGTTAAAAATTAGTTTTATTAATTCTATGACAGACTTCCACCTATACTTTTTTTGTCTATTTTTTTTTCTTCCTTGTTGAATTTACAGCCATACTGTCATTTAAAAACTTTTGTGGGCTTGTTTTCTTGCAATATTTTGTTGTGACTGATTCTTCCTGGACTAGAGAACTATCTGTGCTTTGTTTCCATTTATTTTATTAAGTGGAGGGTACATCATTAAGGGTTTTTGTTGTTTTTGTTCTTGCTCAATGAAAGTTGATAAGAACAACATATTTAAAGAAACGCAGTTTTGGATAAGAGCTGATTAAAGATTTCCTGTCCCCTCATGACCAGCTTGCTCTTACATGAAATGAAGAATTGGTGAGAGGATGCAAGCTGGTGATACCATCATTTCCTTATGGGTAGGATAGCTGTATCACTGGCTTGGATCTTAGCCTCTTTTGATAATGATCCTCTTGCAAGAAGAATTTATATAAACGCATTTCCTACCCTTTGCATACGTTCTGCTTCCCCATCAATGGGGTGTGCGTTGTCATCCAACTCCGCTGAGTCAGTTGTCAGAGTACAATGATTCACTGAGAGGTTTGCTGGATTTTTTTTCCCTGCATGTGTTAGTTTTGGAATCAAGATGCTGTCTGAAAAGGAGTGCATTATCCGTAGGTTTTGAGCTTGCAGTGCTTGTCTGGCATGTGAATGGCAGGTAGGTGAAAGAAAAAAAAAAGGAAAGATTGTAAAACAAAGAAACAAAAAAAAAAAATCCACAAATCGAACAGCACTTTACACAAATAGTGCACTTGAATAGTGGACCCAGCCATGCTGCAGAGATTTAAGCTTGTGATAAAACTGTGTTGTAGCACCTCAACCCTTCTTCACTCAAACCTGTGGGCGATGCTGATTTTATCCATGTCAATGAGATGCAATAGATATCTTGGAAAGAAGTTTTCATTTCAAAGGGTGAACACTAAGAGAGGAAAAACAAACAAACAAAGAAAACCAACAGGCAAGCAAACCAAAACCTCTAACTATACAAATAATAGTGTTTTTTCTCCATGAAGTATCTTAGGCTCATATATGTTATTAATTATGTGAAGTGATATATTGTAGGAATAGCCAGCAGCAGGTGAATGCAAACAACCAAATTCTGCTGTTGCTTCTTACACAGGTTGGTGGAATTCTCTAACAGATATCACCATTTCTCTTAGGGTAATCGGTATATATTGGTAACAATGCATAGCAACACAGAATTAAAAATTAATAGTAAAATGATTGAATTATTCTCTTAAAGCAGGGAAAAAAAAATAAAAACCGCTCACAGCAAAACTCTTTAAAGCATTTTGGCTGTTTTCCAGTGTGTCTAGTTTAAACTCCACTAGCACTAATCCCATGAAGCAGATGTTTTGCTCTGAGTTGCTCCTGGTCCATGGGAGAAGTGGGAAGGATGGTGGGAGGGCTCTGAGCAGCTCCCATTTCCACCRGGCACCGCTGGCTGTGCGAGGCCAGGAAAACCTGCTCAAATGGCCACGGCTCAGCAAGTGGCTCTTTTAGGCTATCAGTAATTCCTGACAATCAAAATGCAGAGACAACGCACTGGGAAGTCTGGAGAGAATGGATTGGCTTTCTTCAATATTCAAACGAAGGCTTTGCAATGTTACATGTATTATTCTGATCACAAAAGTATCTTGCATTAGGGCTTTCAGCATGAGATAATTGACCTTGACATTGCTTTCAGCTAAGGCCACATAACCCTTATCGCTGTGACTTATCTTGAAGAAAAGCGTGCAACTGCAAAGAATATTTACTTACTATCTTCTCTTCTTTTTTTATTCTTGAAAACTGTGCACTGCAAGGACAAGTAGGCAGAAGTGTAGTGAAGGAGGGAAGGAGGGGAGATATTTTATGTGGATGAACACATGAAGAGGTGATTATGCATTGCTAAAAGTCTAATCCTTGGATAAACTGCAGTTTGCTATTAATTCTTGGGACTTGCTTAGCTGCTACTTAACATTTCCATGACTTAACAATTATATTCTTGAGCTAAGAGTAACTTTTCAACAAAATGTGTAGGGATTAGGAACATTGATAATTATATTAATTAATATTAATGGGAGTGACAATATTTGTAGTCATATGACAAACACGAGGAAAGCAGGGCTTTAATTTTATCAATTAATTCTCTTTCTAATTGCTTTCACTATTCAATTGTCAGAACGTGTTTTACTTGCAACAAGGAATGTGTTAACCGGGAAACATAGACAGAAATTAAGGGGAAAGAGAGAAGTGTATTTGTATATGGTATCGTATATTTTCCTATAACATATTTAGCTACAAGTKTGGGCTTGAGCTTTCTCCTACATGCCGACTTATTATAAATGCCAATCATCTACAGCCATAGGTTTGGTTTCAATTGTGATGGATTAGGAGGCAGAGAGACTGTCAGAAGCAGCAAATGCCATTTGGGGAAAAATTCTCCAAATTATCAGCTATCCTTTTTCCCCTGACCTTCCTGTGCATAATTGCATAGGACAGTGAGACAAGCAGGCTTGGAAAAGACTGTCCGTCCATCTGTGTCCAGTGCTTAGGGTTGTGTAACACATTGGATGGGTTCAAAGTTTTCTCTGGAGGAAGTGAGAGAGCTGCAGAATCTTGGCCTTGGTCTGTGGGCTCAGCACAGCCTGGAACCCACCACGACCCTGGGGTTTCTGAGCCTTTAACAGCTCAGCGCCGTTTGGGGAAAGCTCAGCCAGGTTAGGACATAAAAATCAGGACCTTTTCCTTTGGTGCATGTGCTCAGACCTGGACGTGCATGCAAAACCCCAGCAGCAAGGGGAGAGGTGGAAGCCTCCCTTGGAAAAACCAGACTCATAAAACCTTCTATGTGAAAAGCTTCATGTCCTGAAACCATTCTCCTCAGCAAGGTTTCAGCACAGAAAGGGAACTTTATGCCTTGAAGTTTCCCTCTGTGTAGAACCTTCAGCACAGAACAATCCAAGAGGCTAATAAAGCAAATAACGACCACCTCAGGGGGCRGCAGCAGTAAAAAAAAATATGTCACCAGCTAAAAACAGCGCGTTTGATAGCTTCACAGGCAAGACATCAACAACCTCATCGCTGCTGATCCCCCTGCGCAATGTTTTACACTTGTGGCCCTCTTAAACTGTGCCTGGATATTCTTTGTTTCAGGTTCTGCCTTCTCTCTTGTCTAATCCCACCTCTGGTCCTTAGAAATACACCCCAGTAGCATGCTCAATAATTATGGCACCAAACATTGCACATATGTATGCAGGATGCTAGTCAATGCTGATTTTGGTTGCCTTTTGAACCCTGTGGTGAACCAGGGAAAATTTGCCATCCATTCACCTTGGCTGTTAAGACAAGGCATTAGGGCAGGAGGGGAAGTGTCCTGGAGAAGGAGCCACCAGCACCAATACAAACCTGGGACCAATGGGTGGTTCTTGCTCACTAGGACAAGGGAGCCYTAGGGAGTTCCTCAATATTTCTGATTCCTGCTGGCCCACCACATCCCTGTCCCACTTCTTCATCACATAGTGGTCTCTCTTTCTCAACTGATGGAGGAAAAAAGGCAGCAAGGATGGTGTTGATACTTTTGTGTGCTGTGTCCATCCCACTCATCCTGCTCTCTTGGGCAGTGTGCTCCTTTAGTTCATTAGCAGTCGTGACTAATTGCTATATGGGAAACACCAGGCACACAGGAATTATCTTTTCCCTGGCCCACACCCACAGGGAACACAGAATCTGTAACTCTGAACAGAAAATATTGTGCTGATCCTAAACTGTGGAGGAATGTCATTCAGGAAATTCAGACTTGTAAGATAGTTCTGCTGTATTTGCAACTTGAGATCTATGCATATTTTTAGGATAAAACCGGGCAGCATAATTTTGACTGGCTTTGCTAGTCACATCTTCAAAAGCATCTTTCTTCAGGCCAGATACTGATCTTCTGCTCTGGTGTCAGCTTTGCTCCTTCTCCATCTTCCCATTAAGTAACAGAGATCAGACCTGGTCCCTTTGTGTTTGTTTCTACTAAACTGGGATGGAACAGCAAGCCTTTGCTTTTTCCCATCAGGAGACCTGGATTTAACTTATCGAACGCACCAGAATTGCTTAATGAGAGCTCACTGAATATTAATAAAAGTTTGGACGTGACTTAGGCTACAATGGAAGCGAAGTTTGAAAGCTTTAGTTCAAGATTACAGGAGGCTGTGAGAAAATATGGTATCCAGCAGCTAGCATATAGTGCAGATATTTCACTATCCAGGGATCTCTAATTACTAATAATGTACAGGAACAGTATGATATGTCCTTACAATTGCAGAATCCTTTTCAAAGATAATCTTTAATAGTTTATTTGACAACCTGTAAAATTATAGAAAATTATTAGTCTTGGGAATTACAAAAATCCCCATAGTACAGTCAAACAATAAAATTATAATTACCTGTGGGTAATTGAAATTTAACTGTTTTTTTATTGTATATTACACATCAATAGCAACATAAGTTCAAGAGTGTCCTCCCCACCTCCCTCTTTCTTTTCCTCGCAGAAGCAGGGAAAATGGACAACCCTGCTGGTAGCTTGTGAGCCCTTGTCACAGAACAGAGCTTGAACAATTTCGATTAAAGCTGTATGTTCGAGACTGTCATTAGACCTGCATTAAATTACATATCTGGAGTGTAAAAAATAAAGCGTACTGAAGCTTATTCACAGCTGCCTGTGGTAAAGTATGCAGTCGAGGTTTTGATTATCTTTAAAGTTCTTATTTTTCTCTTTTTCTAAAACTTATTGTTTCGATGAACAAATATCTAGCACATTTAAGAACAGTGTGAGCACAGGGGCAGAGCTGCTTAAGACAGCTAATGCATTAGTGTGTTTCCATCTGCGCGYTGGAGTATTGTTCAGTGCTAGCAGTGATAATTTATCAATTACACAGGGGGGAGCGAAGCTCTTTGCCTGTGTCTAGGCTCCAGGACTACCTATGGCAAGGCCCAAAGGTCCTCTCTTAGGGAGGCTGGTGCTCTGCACCATGGCATATCAAGGCTTCCACATTTTTCCCTTTTTTTTTTGTAAAATAATAGCCATTTTTTGGTGAATCATGGCTTTTGAAGATGCAGAATTTAATACATGACTGTCAACCAGCGGTCCTCTCTGCAGCCTGCTCTTCTAGTTGGCTGTCCTGCCTTGCCAGGTCTCTTGTGACTGCACTAGAGATACTTAGAACAATTGTAAGGACAAGGACAAACTTCTTAGGTGGTGATTTGGTCAGCCCAGAGCTTTAAATGCACTATACTGGACAATGAACTGCCTATACAAACAGGTTCTTCATAGGAGTTTGTACTAAACTACTAAGATATAGTTGATAACATATTATAAGAGCAGCAATGTTTACCTCTCTCTAAGGCTCAGACTGACTACTTTGATTCTGTAAAATGCTTTGTGATCATTATGCAAGTGAAATTATTTCTATTTTATTAAGGATTTCAATTAAAGTATTTCATACASGGATTTCATCATGATAGAGTCATCTCAAAGACCGAGCACCACATAATGGCAAATCGGATATTGTTATGATTATTATTGCTATTATTTATATATAGCTGTTGGAGTATTAGCAGATAACTAAGCTGTGGAGTTCCTGGTCCCAGAGGAACTCAGAATAATGCTTTTTCTTTTGGGAACCACCTAATAGCAAACCAGCTCTGGTTTGTTGTCCAATTAATAGTACATATGACACAGTTTGGCAATTGCTGATCTTGGTTTTGATGAGGTGTCTGCTTTCTAAGAATCAAAGGAGACCGAAAGTTCAGCTGTATAGATGAGTACAGTGCAACAACCCAAGGGCCTCCACAGTGCAACTCGCATCCTTGGTCTCTGGACTTTTAGCCTAGCCTCCTGACTCCATCTCTATTGTATCAGCCAATCCCTCAAATTGCTAAGACTCCACAGGTGCACTTATTATCACTGCCCTGAAACCATGCAGATGGCTTTGGCAGAATGACCCAGGGAACAGTGCTTGAAGCATCATGTCTCCATGCTTGAATAACAGCACCTCATTTTGAGTGGCCTCCGCGACAGGAAGGCCCTTCAAAGCGCATTCCCATGGAGCAAACAGCTCTGCTTTGCCCTGTGAAAAATGACAGAAAATGTGAGCATAATTCTCCCAAGTAGCACTGTATTTAGACTTCCTGCTCAATGCATTGTTCCTTCCAGACTCAGAAAGTCTAAGGTGAGCACTAGAGACAAGGATATAATTTCTCCCAATCCATGTGCTGAGACAGCAACACCATGGAGCTCTCCAGCCCCCTCACCTGCCCCACAAMCATGGTATTAATGCAATTGCTTCTGCTCCTTACCCAGCCCACTTTGCTGTGGTGTCCAAGTGCTTTGAGGCGAGATGTGGCCAAGTAGCCAGGACATCCATGAGCCACAGAAAAGAGACTTAGCTGGGAGAGTTTTGTTCTCCTTTGTGCCGTTTCCCAACTCTGGTCAGCAACCAGTCCCTGAGTGGTCTAAGAAATTTTTCTCACTCCATGTCACAGAGCCCTAGAAAGACACTGCTCTCTGTCCTTATCTTGGCCATTGTTTTCTGGTAGATTCCAGCTGTTGAACACAACTGCTCCGAGAAAAGGAGCTCAAGTGCTATTGTCTGCTAGGATTTATATATGTTTTGGATTTATATATTTATATATTTATATACACAGTATGCTAGGAAACTAAATCTTCCAAACACTGAAATGTACCATACAGTAAGAGCAAGAGAAGGATATAAATTTACCCACTGGGGCTAAATGTCCCATTTTAGCTCCAATGGAAATAGCTATTCTGACATGAGTGTGTTCCTCTGCTTCAATGAAGTGCAAGGGAAGGAGAAGCAACTGTAGCAATGTCAGGATTAAGTGTCAGGATTAAAGCCCCCCTTTTTTTTTTCATTTTGTTGACCCACTTTTTTGACACAGTGATCAGGAGGATACGCTAATGAAACAAGGTGACTAGAACGATAAGGTTATTATTTGCTCCCACAAATACAGAAGTCAAATAGACAAGCTGATGTGTTGAGAAAAAAATATCTAAAAAAAAAGAAGAAGAAGAAGAAAAATATTCTAATGGGAAAGTATTTCCAGTGAAAATACATACTTCTGAGGGTAGCCACTGACACTGCCTCTTTGCTCAGGAGTGTCTTGAGGGAGCTCCTCATAGAAAGCACCATAAATGTTCTTTGGTTTGTTCTGGCGTGCAGGATTTTTTAATTCACAAATGTTTAGGTAATCAAGGCTGTGAGCCTCCAGAAAGCATAGTTAGGCTCTTTTGCATTATCACAGGTAAATTTAGAAGGTTAAGAAAGAGCTAATTCCACCCTGTACCTTGGAAGGGAGCAGCTGGCACTCATGAGACTGCAAAAGCCTTTGCAGGGTGTTTGTGTGTATGAGTCATTTCCAGTCATAACTGTCCCAACAATATGGGCGTGTGGGGAGAGCTGTTTTGGTGAAGAGGCCTCTAAGTGAAACTCTCTTCTGAGAGTAGACCCTAATTCAATGCGGTTTTTTGTCTTGTTTTGCTATTTTTTTTTCTGTTTTTGTTCTTCTGGCAGGACACAAAATTCAAACTCACCACAGAGCAATGGAGGTCAGCCACAGAATTTCAGTCAAACGATGGTACAAGGCCTCCTTGCACTACATTAAGCCGGGACAACGGCTCCTTGCATCAAGTGATGAATTATGGAGCAATCCTGGCTGCTTCTCTTCTCATCCTCGTGCCGTTACACCCRACATGGGCCTAGCGCCCATGGGATGGGCACCATGGGCTGCATGGGTGCTGCTTTATCACAGTCTTTCAGACTGCACCAACTGGTACCACCTCCAGGCAGTGCCATGGCTGTTTTCATTCCAGCACCAGGACGATGGTTTATTGCACAGCATGGAAAATTACCTAAGGCCTTATTAGTTCTTTTCTGGAAATATACACTAAAGGTTGAGTTGCTTTCACACCTTCATGACTTGGTGTCCTCCTGCACAGAGCAGGAGCCATATTAAGAAACAGTGTAAATGTTATAGTCGATATAGCTTGACATAGAAATTGCACTGCAATTTCTTTTTCTTCTTTTCTTTTCCCCCTATTGCACAGTGCTCCTGTGCTAGTGGCTAGCCATTTCCTACAAGGCATTGTGTTAAAGTTATATAGTGCATCATATTAAATTTTATAACAGTGCTTTGTGTTTTGAAAAGACTTGGGGGGGAAACGGCATCAATCAGGGAACCACATTTGATAGACTTGGAAGGGGCCTCCTGGGTCATTTTGTCCAAGACCTCTATGAAACAGGAAGGCTTCTGCAAAATACCTTTCCCATAAATGTATCTAACCTTTCCTTAAAGACACTGAGTGATTGTGCCATAAATACCTCAAGCAGGTAAACTAGTCTGATTGACCTCGCTATCAGAAAGTGTCTCCTAATACTGTATGTAAGGTACAATTTTCCATTTTTTCAGCTTTAGCTAAGCAAGAAAAAAGGGCAAACACACAGTAATGGGCAACAATACAGACTGTGCAAACAGTTTTGCTTTCACTTTACTGCCATCATCTACCATAAATCTGGATGTAGCACTGATACTTGGTTTCCCACTGTAGTGTATGTGATCCTTGCAGTATCTATCTCACTTTGTCTCTGACTTTTGGAGAGCCAACATTACAGAATGCAGAAATAACAAAGACATACGATCAGCACTTTCCAATTCAGAAAGCCATTCAAAACCCTCTGCCATGTAGTTAGAGTATTTATTTCTATTTTTCATTTATTAGAATTTGTGAGGTGTTTCTTGTCAGGACCAGAGGTCTTTCTACATCTCTGTCAGCGTGTCAAACAGTAATTTACATTCTCCTCCAAAAACTGTGCATACTGCAAAATAAATACCAKGTAGTTTAGCTGATTGGTGCTGCAATAGTAAGGCTTTGTGCACTGGTTACTGCTCCAGACCGCTCCACCTTCTTTCTTTCAGGGAATATTAGGAGAAGTGTTGTTTTGTTTCCTGTACATGTGTTATTAAATCACAGACACAGTCATTTCCGAGAGCTTTTTGAGCAGTGTATAAACTATCATTGGGAAAGCTGCAGCCTCCTGCCCAAGAAGTGTATGTCAAGCTAGCTGAGGAAGACTCTAGAGGAAGGGTTTCTTCTGAAGACCTGAGAAGGAAGGTCTGAAATACCCTGTGCTTGAGGTTAATGTCCAGGCACTGCCCAGAGGCAAGATCAGCCTCTTCATTTTTGCTTTTCGTAGTTTTATTCTTCATATACAGAGGAATGCTAGGCAATGGACCAGGAAAAAAAAGGGGCAAACTGCAGTTCAATCTTAAGGGCAAAAAGACAGAGTAAAAGGTGTGACAGTTTAGGATGGATAACATGACACGAGGTTGGAAGATGGGACTGTGCCTCTTCATTTAACCCCTGTCCAAGCCTCCATTCTCTTCCTCTTTTATGCCTCTTCTTCACAGCTTTCTCCTCATGCTCATTTAGACTGGTGCTCAATTGCCCTTCTCAGCTCAGTGCTAATCATTTAGTGGAGACCTTAAATAGGCCCTGAAAATATAGATATTTCTTAAAAATGCCTTCTCTATGCAATTAGGTAAATACCACCCTTTTTCTGATGTGCACACTTTTAGACTATTTGTTTGGTATTTAACCACATGGAAATGCAAGCTAAAACACACCTCATTCAGTAGTTTAGGGAGAGAGACTGGTGAGCTCTGATAATATAAAATCACAAGGGAATATGAAGAACATATGTCAAGAAAAAAAGTCTTTATAAAAGAATACAAATACTGACAGTCCTGCTGCTTATTGCTTATGCTCATTTCAGGCACAGCATTTTTCTCACCGAACCATTGAAGTCACAACCCCAGCTCATCCCTCATTCCTTCTGGACTTAAACTCAAGCCATCAGTAGCCCCCTTTCCATGAGATRCTTTGAAGCCCCCACAGCATTTCCTTACCTGTGGTCTAACTGGGACAACTGAACCCCATGATGGAACCACATCTGCTGCCTTGGTGCTGCCCAGGGCTGGGTTTSTGTTTCCACCCTTTGCTCTCGGTACCCCTTTGCTACCCACATTGCAAATACCTGTGGATGACAGGGGGCATTTTTTCCTTCTGTTTTGCTGCAAAAAGGAATAAAGGCAAAGAAGGCRCTTTGGGTTTTATAAGTTTTTATTTTTTTTTAGCACAGAAGTAAACTCACCCACAACTGAGCTGCTAGATGCAAAGGAAATATGTAGCACACATATTTTCTGATCTTGCTCAGTGCACAAATGCCAATCAGAAGCAAATATGGGGCTGGAGCTTGCAATCCATTTCGATATTTACAACAGAATATGGCATATCATTTAATTTAAATTTTCAGCATGCTCAGTGTAATTAATGCTGTGCAGTGCCTAGAAAATCCTGATTTCTTAATGTGATACAATGCATGCATGCTGAGACCATTTTTTTAACTACTGTATCATTTTGGAGCATTAATGGGTATGCACTACCATTAAACAGTAAAAAAAAAAAAGCACGTTCACTTTTCCTTTATGAAACTTCCATGCAGCTCCCCAAAATATGATGCAAACTACAGGTTTGTTTCAAGAAAGGGGAGGAAGGCAGAGATTTAATTTTCCCTTGACACAGCGTGATGCCTAAATAGCCAGGCARCTCTTCCTAAATTATGTGCATTTCATTCCTAGGAGCTGTGAGCATTTTGAATGGGCCGTTGTTAAATACACTACACAAGCCTAAATACTCAGGGGAACAGAGAGCTGAAATTTTGGCCTGTGCAGTAATCTGATATCTATCACAGCGGTATCGGAGCACATAGGGAAAACACACACTGGTTTGTCAGGAGTGCTAAGTGGGGAGTTATGGAGCTCTGGGATGAGCTCTGGCAAACTTGGGAACATCTTGTATAATAAGCTGTGGAATTTGTCTGCTGTGACAGACAAATAGGGGTGAAAATAGTGACTTGTAATCTTTGGAGCTCTTAAACGGGTCCAGTTCTCATTTTTGGAAGTGAATCTAAAGGACTGACCACATGATAAARATATATTAAGATATATAAATATATAGATACAGATAGATATATGTAACTGAAGAATGGGGAATTTTTGTTTGAATGTAGGAAATGAGGTACAAAAAAGACAAAACGTGGTTGGCAAAAGGGATTGGGACTGAAAGCTCTTTSTGGTCAAGAGCTTTACTACCATTACTGCAGTGGGCTTGAGTGTTACCTGCTGTATCAGGCAGCTCTAATGATTTGAAGTGTCAAAAATGAAAGCAAAGAAAAACTACATTAATCAAAATGAAAAATCCTTTTGCCAGATATCAGTCACAACAAGAGGGTGTTAAAAGTACTTTGTCTATAGACCTGTTGCTAGCAAAGCAAATTTTTCATCTCTTCTAAGTAAATCTGTTCCTAAATATAATGTCACCTGACCCCTGACAATTCCCCCTGGAAGAGTAATCTGTCCTGCCTTTTAACCTTTGCAAACACAGCATGAGGAAGGTGGACAATTCATGGATTTACACTGATTCTTGCAAGAAGCACCAGAGGCAGATGCAGCAAGAGGTGCCATGGACGTCACYCAGCTCTCGTGGTCTTGGTTCCCTCATTATAGATGAGGGAAAAACATAACTCTGCAGTGTGYTTTACATTGGGATCATATGCTAACTTCATTACTGCTTGCAACAGTCCGTGCAATCCTCAGAGGAGAGGAATAATAACAAAGACAAAAATGATAATTACCGAGCACGCAGTTCTCATCTATAATATTCATTTCAGGATTCACTATTTCTGATGTCAATATTTTATAATGGAGGAATGAGATATGCTAAGTTTCTGTTGGATGGAAGTAAATTCAGATTTAATATTGCTGAGGAGCTGAATTTTTAATACAGCGGAGCCGCATGCAGCTATGCCTCCTGTTTGCTGCTCTCTCCATTGAACCAGCCCATCGACGTTCCCGTGGCCAGGCAGGAAAATGGGAAGAGGCTGCTCTGAATTCACTGTGGGGTGAAGGCGCTTTTTTATTTAGTCCTGTCATGATAATTGGGAGTGTCACGCGACGAGACAACACGACACACCCCTGGCAAAGGGATGTAGAGCCCCTGTCAGCTGCCACAGCTTTTATTTGCTCATGGAGCGGAGCGGTGTTTCCAGCAGGAAAGCCCCAGCGAAGAGGCGTGCTTATAAAGTTTGTTGTGAATTGAGCTCCTCTGTGTTTTTATAAAATTGGATGTGTAATAGGAACACCAGGAAAACACCCTCTTTTATCACACAGTCCCCATTTCTAACCTGCCGAGTACTTCCCTCAAACTCTTCAGGAATTTACCTCTTTTCGTTAAATTGGGTTGGATCTCATTAATAAAAGACTGGTATAATGGAAAAGAGTTTCTAAAATTACACCATAACCTAGAATTGCAGGATTCAGCTTTCTCTGCCTGAAGAAAAAAAATTCGGAAGCATTAAACTTACTTTATCAAGCATTGCACCTGACATGTTCTCATAAATTTTACATACATTTTAACTTATTTTAATATTATGCAGGCTTGGTTTAAAATATTCCCATGAAGTAACTAAAATGAAGCTGCTCAGCCATAAATTAGAGCTAAAAAAATACCTGTCCGCCTCCCCCCCACCCTCAGCCCGCCTGGACAATATTTCTTTATTTAAAATCATGTGTTGTAAGTTAATTTTTTTCCCTTCCTGAGGCACTTTGTATGTCTTAATAGGGACAAYGGCAGAAGAGGTGAGCAGTGCAGAGGCGAGCAGGGTTTCTGTAGGGTTCAATGCATTTGCTTGCATTTTGGGAGGCAGTGCTGGCGCATGCAGCCTGTCCCAGACACGGGGTTGCTTATGTCTGAGGGGCCTTATCTGATGTGAAAGCCGTCGGCGCTGCCCGTCTGCGCYACGGAGGCTCCGCCGCGATGCCCCTGTTTATTTTGCTTCTGCAGGTTAAGTTTTGCTTGAGAAGGCGTCTTGGATGTGCTGAGAAATGGGGATTGTGTGAAGGGCTGTGGAGGGTTTGTACCGCCGTGCAACGGGCAAATGTGAGCCCAGGGGGGAGGACGTTTCATGAAGACATTTGGTTTACATCTTGACATGCCAAAAATATTAACGTCCTGACTTTAGCCAACCGAATTCAGCACTTTTTTATGCCCCTTAAATAATGTAATTAGAGCCGAAACGTTCTGTGAATATTTATTCTTCCTTCTCAGAGGTGGAGTTTCACACATGAACCTTTGATTTTGGGGCTGAACTGTCAGTATCTGCTCACTTGACACTTTCCTTTCAGTTTGCATTGGAAACCACCTGGTAGTTTCTTTTCTTATGTTTATTGTATTATTCTCAGACCTTTGATCAAGACACTTTGGATAGCAACTAAATCTAGTCTAGCACCTATTCATTATTTTGAAAAACTGAAGAATATTGTTTCTATCAAAGGGTCTATGAAGTTATTTAATGCAGTTGAGAGGCAGAAGGGCATTTATGCAAGTGCATCTGAATGTCCTTTTCACATATAATTGCATCAGGTATACTGCATTAACATGCAAGTCCTGTCCAAAAGAAAGAAGGAAAAAAAGCTTATTTTTAGGTAGAAGCCCTCAGTGGGCAGTAAATTACCCATAATATCCCCCAAACTAGCAATTAGCCCTGTTTGCTGACTACCTGAATTGTTTCACAGTAGTTCAGCACAGTCTTACTGGTTATCACCATACTTATTATCAGGGATTCAGGGTATGCTTCTTCCAGATTCACATACCGTATGCTTAAGGTCAGTCGTAATAACAAATATGCTTTATTTGCTTCTTTTGGTCCTTCAGAGCTGTTTTCTCAGGATTCAACACATGAGCATGGCTAATGCTGCCATCGAAAACTAGATGAATTGATCTGCTGAAATGGAAGACACTTAAAGACAGAAAGCAATTAGGAAGAGTAGACATAAAATATTATATTAGCTAATATGAGAACTCATATTTATTCCAATATTAGCAGATGCTCCTAAACAGCTGCTTGGAGAGAGTGAGCTCTCTCCCGTTTTCTTGGTAGAAGTTCTGACCCTGGAGACATATTTCAGCCCAGGCTGTAACTGCGGTGTGTAAAATTGGAAAATAAGACAACAGAAACCTATGAACAAATATTCTATATTTTTCTTTATACTCCTAAATACGAATATTTTGCCAGAAGAGTAACTTAATTGTGAAAACAACGTATATTGCCTAATCTAATGAGAGAAAAGAATCATGGATATGTGTGTGCATATATATATATATGTGTATGTATACACACACTGATACATGCACACATACATCTTAATGGCTTAATTTTCACTGARCAACCTTGATTTTAAAGAAAGCATATCAGGTGAAAATTAGACAAATTAATGTGGACTCTGAGCACTGAAGATTTAATTTTAAGCACTGTGCACACCTCTCTCAGTAACGCTTTAGTTCACACGCTATTTCTCCATCAGTATCCTACTAAATTTACATACATTTTATTACCACAGCTTAAATCCCCTTTTCAGTACTGGTTCTGCATCATGTTATGCTAGCGTGGAGTGTATTTCTGCCTCAGATCTCTTGGACTGTTTATGAGTCCATAAGGTAATGGTGAAGAAGAAGGARGAATTCATGCTATCGTCTGAAGACTGCATTTGTACACTGAAAAGCAGAAAATGAAATAGGAGTGTTGCCTGAGCATGGCTATAGCTGAAATGCTTCTGCTTCTTGCCTTGTGATGGGAAACATCAGCTTTGTAAGCCAGAAACCTGCCCCTTCCCTGTATTCGAGGGAGACCCTCCAAAGAGCAATCACCCCATAAGAGGGTAGCCATGGCTTTGAGTTTTGTTCTTGCAGAGTTGATTAATTCAACACACTAGTGTTGAAGGCTGCTGGTTGGAAGAAGCCAACAGCCCTTCTGAGGTGCCCTGCAGAGCAAGGCAAGTGAAGATGAAGATGGAAGAGCACTAGGGTTTGCTAGGGTTGAGGCCAGGATGCAGAGGAAGAAAGAGTCAAATGACAGATTTGGCTACCCTGCAGATTGTTCAAAATGATGAAAGTGGGCCCTGGCCCTTGCCCTTTCCCAGGGAGCTCTCAGGTGGGGAACCTGTAGGAACTGGTTTCCCAGGCTGGGGTCTAACATGCAACAGCTGACACTGGGTTGGAAGCTGGTCAGAAGCCTCTCCAAGGTGACAGTGAAAAGGGGAGAACCAGGGGCAACTCAGGAGAAAAAAGGAAAACCAGAGGGGACTAGGCCAACAGGTATGAAAAGAACAGAGTCCATTTCTTGGATCAAAACAAGAACACTGTTTGGGTTTAGCATTGTTTCCAGTCTTATTAAAGCAGGCCCTGACTAAGAAAAATAGAAGTAGGCTAATCATAAATTAGCAGGCCTCTTGGTTATGAGCATGCACATGCCCATATCTGGCCAAAGCAGGCAAAAGCAGATTGATTGAACAACAAAGTTTGTCCTGTTTTCTGAGTTGAAAGCTCATGCTGCTCCTTGGCAGAACAGGCATGTCAGGTCTGCAATAAGCACTTGCTACCTTGCTTCAGTCAGCATTAAAACCACTACAACATTAACATTTGGGATAAATCCATCTGGAAAATGCTTACTGGGGAGTCGTGGGGGAAAGGTGACAACTGAATGACACATTATTTTATTTATTTTATTTTATTTTATTTTATTTTATTTTATTTTATTTTATTTTATTTTATTTTATTTTATTTTATTTTATTTTATTTTATTTTATTTTATTGCAATTCTTTGGAGCATTTTCTGGTCTGGCCTGGATAGAGGATATCTATTTATTCAAAAATATCAAAACAAAAACTCTATTGAGTTTTGTTTTGGAGGAGGTTTTCATGAACACGGCCGGMCTCTGCAGTGGTGGCCACTGATAGAAGTAGAGTAAATGGCCACAAATTGAAGCACCAAAAGTTCCACAGGAACTTAAGGAAAAAAWTCTTGACAGTGAGGGTGACAGAGCCCTGGCACAGGCTGCCCAGAGGGGTTGTGGARTCTCCTCTGGAGATCTTCCAAACCTGCTTGGACACAGCCCTGTGCCACGTGCTCTASGTRACCCTGCRTGTGCAGGCAGGTTGGACTAGATGATCTATAACGGTCCCTTCCAACCTAAAGGATTCTACGTTTTCATGATTCATTGTTTAGGAAAAAGCCCATGTGGCCAGATCCACTCCTACAACAGCAGAAAGGCTAGTGCAGCCCCAGACTGGGATGTGGAAGAATTACACACTTTTAGATATTACAAGGCTGTTGAGTTTACAGTGTTATGAAGCGGGACCTGGAGAACTAAAATTTAAAAAAGCTTGTGGGAAAAATGATTGTTTTTGCTTACATAATAATACTCAAAGTTACATATTTTTTTCTTCTTGACATTATTTTGTGKCATCTCTTCTTTCTGCTGAATCAAGGAACACAACACCTCAAGGATTCAGAGGACATTTGCATTTGGTATGAAAAAWTTTACATAAATTTTCTTGTGCGAATGTATAACGCAAAGCTAACTGCTTAGAAGAGTCTAAGCAACACTTTTATATACAATTTTATCRGATTATTTTTCCTTTCTTTCTTGACAGAAGCTCTATACTTCAGCACTGATAAAATGTGAGGCCTATTCTAAAATGCTGTTCAGGGCACATGCTCAAAATGATCCCTACCCCATATGAATGCTACTCTGTACTGCTAGTTCAGCTTGAAAACCCAGTGTGAATGTTTTGGAGGCTTTCAGTGTCTCCAAARTACTTTTGCAAGGCAAGCAAATGATTCAGGGTCTGGACGCTGGGTTTTTAAATTAGCAAAATATTTATAGTTTACTCTAAAAACCACTRTGCCACAAAGGCCTGGGCTATGAAGACAGCACTTGGCTCTGGATTAGGTTTAGATGAAGTTTGAGAACTACACTGGTTGGTAGGTCCATGTTCAATGATGCTTAAATTTAAGGCCCTGGCCTTCCTACATCCTGGCCTGTAATCATATGGGATCACATCCTGCCAAATTTCTGTCACCTTGGGCTTCATTAGCATGAGAAAATGACCCCTTTTGGCTTTGGTTTCTCACTGAAAAACAAACCATTAGGGTTGGTTTGCCAGTCATCTCTTTTGGCCAGTCGTGTATAGTTCCCTCACGCGCTCAACTTTGAAGGAATTTGGACAGGATTTGTTTAGGTTCAGTTTTTTATTACAGCTCTTAGTAGGTACCAGACTAAAGGCTCCTATTTACAATGGTGAGCATGTATTCAGGTAACTGCTCTGAAAGGACCCAAGAGTGTTGCTTGACTAAATACTCAGCAGAATGGGTAAATATTCTATAATTAAGCCCTTAATTGAGAAATCCATATTAAAACAAACAAACAAACAAACATCTGCAGCTTCTATATGAAATATCACCTGTGCCGCATTTAAGGGAATTAGGGGCTGCATTCACTTTCTCCAGCTAGTCTAATAGCTATTCTAATATCTAGAGATAATAATAATAAATAAATTGCTTGACATGGTGAGTGAACGATGGAGACCTAAAAATCTTTGCAGGAAAACATTTCGTAATAAATAACACAGATTGCTTTAAAGTAACCTTTTTTCAGTGGAGAAACTTTTATCAGTCATATTCATCCAATCAGGGTAAGGAGCAGTGCTGTGTAACCAAAATATGTGGTCAGGACACTTTGTATTTATTGCACAAAAACTATGCTCTGCCTTGGAGGTAGCTACATGGGAAGAAAAAGTTTACCTGCCTCTACAAATGATTTTGTGAATAGTTACTAATAATGGAAAAAACTTTCCATTCATAAATAAATAAATCACAGTTTGCTCATGGACAATGTGAACAGAAAAAGATGTGAAATTTGTCAAGGCACTACTTCATTAACAATTATTCCCATTTGTAGATAGCTATAATCTTTCAGTACAATCACAATTAGATTAAGGGTAGTAAGAGTCCCAATCAGCTAGAATGGAGTAAGGCAGACAAAGTTTTGGAAAGACAACTGGGGCTGGGGTGTTATAGATCTCACTGTGATCTATTCAATGCTGCTGAAAGGAGCACTGTAAATGTTTATTTTTTTTTTGTACCCACAGGCTTCTTAAATAAAAGAGCTGATACTATTTAAAAGCTCCGGCTGTGTCATGCTGTTCCTGTTTCTCCTCCGACTGCTGAAGCTGGAAGCCTAGCCCTAGTTTCCTGCATTATTGTCAAAGGTGGGTCAGCTCTGCAGCTGCCTAAAGAGGAGGAGAGAAAAAATAAGTATAACAAAATGGGAGGGAAATGCCCTGTGCCAGGCAGAGACCTTGTGCTAAGCCCACTGAAATCAGTCAGAGCCTCCTCGTTGAATTCCAAGGCTATGGGCAGGGTTCAGAGCAGCATCACTTGATAAGGCTAGAAGTACCTTTAATTTCTTTCAAGGTACATGACAATTAATACTTTTTTTTTTTTTAAGTTCTTGGATCCCAGTGTTCCCCCAATGCAAATCCATGTTAGCATGATTGAGTTCAGTAGAGTAACACTAGGCGAAAAACTAGTTCAGCAGAGATTAGAGTGTGAGTGCATTTAAAACTGAGGCTCCATGGAGGATTTTCAGAATTAAACCAATTTTATATAACCAAATAAGCTTACCTCTTTTGCTGGAGTGAGGAGGTTTTCATTTCCCTTGGAGTTCTGGGGTAACCTGTCCTTGTAAAAAATTTGTTCAGGGTCAAGTTTTAGGTAATATTTTGTGCTGCAATAGCTGCACTATGACAGACAACCTTTACAGGAGATAAGGAAAAAAAAAATCCTCTTCTTCAGGTCAGTACAAGAAAAGAACATGACAGAGCTATAAATATAGAGCCCAGAGGTGTGAAATCTTGTCCAGCATTAAATGCAGTCATTGAGTACGTTTAGGTTTTTTTCCAAACATCTCACATGTATACACTTAGAAGCAAACATATATATATGTTGTAGTCTCAGCAATGAAAGCAACTTTTTTTTTTGCCTTTTTTTTTCTTTTTTTTTTTTTTTTGTTAAATTATTTACTCTGGTAATTGCTTTGAAACTTTCTCAGACAATACAAAAAATATTACTGATCAGAGGAAATTAAGCTGGGTAAACTAGTAACACGTGCAACTTCTTCAGGTTTAGAAGTGGAAACTGAAAACTGATGGAAAAGACTGTCTGATGGCATTTCCACTTGCCTGTTACATGCAAAGGAGGCCCAGCAGCACTAAATAAAGCTTTTCAGATAACAATTTGAACATTGTAATGCTAAAAGTAAAACCGAGGTCACCAAGCAACTGAAGTCAGCCATTTAAATTAGGTGACTGATTTCTAGAGGTGTGCAAATGCACTACAGTGCCCCATAAAGTCAGAGAGAGCTGATGAGTGCTCAGAGGATAGGTGGAAAAAAAAAAAAAAAGAAAAGAAAAAAATCCCACAGCATGGTCTCAGGCATCCAAAGCTAGATTTAACCACTTAATTTTAAGTAGTGGTATTTAAAATCCTGTCTCCAAATGTGGCTTGGACAAACTTTACTATAAGGGTGTTGTTGTTGATATCTACACACATAGGAGGGCTGCGTGGAAATTTTTTAAATGGCCATCAGAAATCACAGTCTGGATTTCTTTTTTTAAACTTTAACTGGTATTTTAAAATTACAAGGGTTTCCTGGCAATAGTTTTTGTGACTATACCTGAAATGCAGCGTTTAGAAACAGGCAGCGTTTACAGGGCACGGCTGGCAGCTCGCTGAGTGTAACTAGCAGCTCTCCCAAGGCTCGTCCAGCCCTGGATTAGATGGAGTCATGTCCAGGTCAGCCCAACCAGAAGGATGGTCCTGATAAGGCAAGAAAGGAATGAATGGGAAAGCAGGAGGGGAGATACCCGTGATCCATCAGTAATCCTAAAAGTTTGCTTAGTCATGTTGCCAAAAATGAAACGTGTGGAGGTGATGCAAATCTTATCTAAGATTATTTTAAAAAAATCCTGTACTAAAGAAAACTGATAATTAACATTATTTTGGTGGCTTTTTTGTCAGCCTAGGCAATATACTGACTTACGGATTTTTTTCTGAGCATCACTTTGGAGGCATGAAGGTACCTCCATTCCACGTGTCTGCACAGCATCTGCTCAGGTGTCCCTGGCACTGGTCCCTCTGCATGGTCAGCATCTAGAGGGACAGATGATCCTCACTTTACTCCGAAATAGCACTGCAAGCATCCGCGCCACTGTGCAATAGTCCCTCGCTAGAAGGACTGTGCTAAGGGGGCTTCCAGGATGGCCAGTTGCAATGAAAGAACAGCACGACCACAATGCTAAAATGACAGTACTATGGCAAAGCAGCCATAATATGCTTGAGTTACTAGCAAAAGCAGTGGATTTGGAGTATTATGAAAATATATGCATTCTCAAGTGCTGTGAATTATACCAAATAATTTTGAATATCTCTTTTGCTACACTAATGAATCAAAGCACAGCTTACCACATTATCTGCAATCACCATGGAGAAAATGGATTTGAGTGTACATAGTTTCTGTATAAATAGTGCATCCCCAGCACATTCTTTAATTAAGTAGTTTCTGATTGCATAATAATAACAATAATAAAGAGAGAGATGTCCAGCTTCCATGCCGGCCAATTAAAGTGTCAAGTGCACGAGGCTGGAGAACTATCTCAGGAAAAGCCAGCAGGGAGGAATTTTCCTCGGATCACCATCTCTTCTAGTAGTAAATCTGGAGCCTACAGACCTTCTCCCTGAATCCTTGAACAAGAATAGGTCTTGGGGACAGCGGAGTTTGCACCTTTCTACAGGCTCTTTGCAGAAACCAAGGAAGCTGTGACTGCAGCAGGAAGGCATGGCTTACCAGTTTGGGTAAATTTGGGGTGAATTTGCGCGGTGCTTTATGGCTTTGCTGTGTAGGATCTTCCTCAGCTGGAGGGGGCATTGAACCAACCTTCCTCGCACRCCACAGATATGTCTGAGCACCCATGGAAAGCAGTAAGGGGGCAGAAGGTCTTCACAGGTTGGCTGGATGCTGCAGTTATGGCCATACCAACCCAAATCACRTTGCTGGTTTCTAATCATGTAGCGAATAAGACCATATAATTCAAGGCAAGGGAGTATATGATAAGCAAGTGTGAGGAGAACCTTGGACAAGCCAGATCTCAATGAGACTGAATAGCTTTGTTGCTGTTAATTATGGCTAACAGTCTACCATCTGTAATAAATACCTTGGAATTTAATATGCATCCAATTAAGCCTGTAGAAACTCCTTCTACAGAGAATGCCCAGATGAACTAAATAATTTATCAGCCAGGATGCTGGAATTACATATTGAGAACAACACTGTCATGAAAGCAGCACAGGAGAGACTGGAACTTTAAAAAATAAGCCATTTATAGGGATGAAGAACAAAATTCAACAAGATGAAAAGATTTACATTGCCTACCTTAAAGTATTGACCACACTGAGACATGAGGTACTGCAGGCATCTGTAGTGTTACAGGAGGAGACTGGGGTTTAGAGGCCCCAGCCCATGGGGTTGAAGTGGCCCATAACCTCTCCCAGACCCAGGACGTGCCTATGGGACACGTCTCCAACAGAAAACAGTCTTCAGGGTGCAGGATGGGCTTCAAAAAAAAGTGCCCATGAAAATAAAAGAAGGGAAGAAGCTGCTGTTTTCTCCCTTCCATGGGATGTGGGGAGCCCTTGGAGAAGGCAGGAGTGCAGTGAATGCCCAAGCGCCTCTGCCGACACCAAATGGGAGCCTTGAACAAGGCGATTTTGAACGCCCACCTTGAGCTAGAATATCCTCATCGGTCCAAGCCACTTCTCCCAAGAAAAACAGCGGGGTGGCTGTGACGGCTACGGAAAGGTGCAGACTCGGACTTTATAATAAAACCTGATCCGTTCTCGGCTGCAGGGAGGTCCCCCAAGGCACATGTTGGCATGGGGCACCAAGACCCGTCTTTGCTCGGCCACACACGGCAGAGATGGCCAAGCTCAGGGTGCTTTTCCCTCCCTCCTGCTTACTCTTTCTCTCCAAATATTTTCTAGACTTGGCTGCCTTAAACGAGGGGATTTATGTATATTTAAGCATCTAACAAAACAGCCAATTCAAAACCTCCTGATCCATCAATGGCCTTATTCATGGGATTGAAATAAAAGCACGTGCTTAAGTACCTTGTTGCATCAAGGCCCACATTACCTGGTTTCCAGAAACGCTGCGTTCCCAAAGTCCTCCTAGATAAACAGAAGGCTCTTTATTTTGGAAGCCTAAAAATAGAACCAGTGCTGAGTTTTAGATAATCAAAATTTTGTCCTCTGTTACAAAGCCTGCAAAGCACAAGATGTTGCTGTGAATTAAAAGACAACTACATTTTTTTTTTTAAATTTTACTCTAACTTACTATAATTTTTTTTTTCACAGTACCCTTTTGCCACTAATTAAATCCCATGACAATTTCATAAGGAAAAATACAGGGGATGTAGTGCCCATGCCCTGGATAGACTTAAATTTCGTTTGGTTAATTTCCAAAGACCTTGATCCAACAACATATTCAAACACCTGTATAACTTAAACATGCTTTAAAGTATTGCACTGAACTCTGGCCAAAGTGAGGAAAAATAAATTCTGTTAAAACATCACTTTATTTCTTCCAAATTTGATTTTTGAGAAGCCTGAATGCAATGTATATCACTTTAAAATATTTCTTTCTTTATGAAGAATATTTTAATCATAAGCCATATATTTTAATATTTCCACAAATTAAAGGCACCATGGCTGAAGGTTTGACAGAAGCTTTAATTTGCACATAAAAAGGTAGAACGATTTCAGTTTTGACAGAGCAAGCTTTTGATTTGTTAATAAAGGCAATTCATTCTGTGAACATATGAACAACGGTGAACATGTTTCCCAAATAAGACAATATAGTTTGTAACAGAAAAAAAATATGGTTTTGGTCTGGAAAATAAACTTTTGATCCAAAATTATTGAAAATTTCAAATTTTATAAAAATAAGTTAACATTCATTTTGGAGCTATAATAGTAACACAACAGAAAAATAAGAGGAAGATACATGTTTATGCTACATTTTGTATACCTACTGCTATTAACACAACCTACCTTCAATATGTTTAAGTAAAGTTCACTGCTAGGAAACATTAGGAAAATGTTGAAGTTGCTGGTGTGTGCTTGYGGTGGGCAGAAGCTACGGGTCTAGAAACAGCTTTTGGTGCAAATCAGTAGAGATTTTCCTTGCAATATTCTTATCAAATTGCAATATAGAGATGCTGAGATTTCAGGCTCTCCTAATGAGACCTAGGAACCACAAAGCTTGTAAAGCAAGATGCAACCAACAGAGTCAGAGGAAAGTTTTCACACCGAACTCTTCCACGACCAGGCAGATGTCAGATGTTCTCCTCCTTTTCTTCAAGAACGGAGAGGAGGGAGGAGGAAAGCATGTGGAGTAGTTTGAGCAGAGCTACCTTAAAAAAAAAAAAAAAAAAAAAAAAAGATTTCTGATCTTAGATCAAACAAATTACCCAAAACTTTTCCCCATGTGACTGCCAAAAGCTTTAGCGTGGAAGCAAGGCTGAAAGTATCCAGCATCCATTTCAATATAAAAAAGGGTAAAGAGGCACCCGTCAGCGGGGCTGCCAAGTCCTCAACTTTTACAGGCTCGGCAAGTACTTTATTCTGGCATCAGAAGCTGTCTAAAGCTTCTCAATGAGATGAGCAATGTGTCCAAGTAGTTCCAGGTGCAAACTAGCCACCGTTGTTATTGCAAGCCCACCGCTCTCACCTCTGAGCTAATCCAGACAGCACCTCACGGGCTCCAGGGCATCTTCTGTTGGGAAACGGGCAAACCTCATGGGCTCCGGGGCATCTTTTGTTGGGAAACGGGCAAAGAAAGGAACAAACTACACCAATACGATGGAGGTAAGATACAGCACATCTCCTGCACATCACTGCAAGACTATTCCTGGACATCCGCAGCCATGGCACGAAGCTGCTGGCTGCCTGTGTCATTGCAGAGAGTGGTGACGTCGATGTGACTGGCCGTGGCAATTCCCACTGCAATGCTAAGCCAGGGACACAGCCTGCCATCAATATCTCACTGTACGTGGCCTTTTGCAGTGGCACTAGAGACACTGCTCTGCGGCTTACGGCTTCACAGTCCTTCCGTTTAATCCTTCCATTTAGTCCTTCCACACTCCCCTCATTTCTGCAAACTTCTAAGCTTTTGCTGAAAGAAGTCAAGCAGTTCATTATTGAAAGGCATTTTTGTTTGCCAAACAACATCCTCTTGTGTTTTTCTTTCCTCCTCTCACCATTTCCTTCTAGTCTAGTGTTGGTAAAGCAAGGTTGAGGATATTTTCATCATGTTTTCACACTTCCAATGTACAGTTGTTTTATTGCCCTCCACTTTAGCCCTAACTGCTATGCTCTGCACAAATGCAACCTTTTTTTTTTTTTTTTTTTTTTTTGGATTGACACCTGAATAATCAGAGGTCTTTTATAAACATTAAAATAAAGAAACTCTTAGAACCAAGCTAGCTCCAATGCCTAACATTAAAAAAGGCAAGTCAGGCCCCACTCAGAAGAAGCAGGAGAAATGAGAGAGATCACTGGCATTAATGTTAGATAACATATAGGGTGAAATGAGAGAAAATAAAAAGCATCCAGTATCATGTATTTTCAAGCCATTTCCAGCACTTCTCCTTCACATCTGTTTCCTTACAACCTCAGGAAGGTTTCACATGAAACCCTCACCTTCTTTGCTTTAGCACAGTAAGGACTCTAGCGTTTATCACCCTGGCAGAAAAGACCCAAGGGACACRTGGCACATGAGACGGAACAAAATTACAGGCTTCAAAGCAGTGCAGGTGCAAACCCAGCATGGTCTAGTGGGCAGTGGCACCTAAAGAGATGCCACTCATTTATTCTTTGGATTCTACTACTGACAGTGAAAATATGGATTGGCATTATGAAGAGTTTAGTGGYGTAAAGGGAATAAACCCAGTAGTTTAATTCTCTGTCTTTAAAACAATTTACTCTGATTCTGCAGACTCTAATGGTTTCACACCAGGAAGGGATTTCTGTTTCATAGGGTTCAGTGCATTGGTCACTTCTGAATACAGTTCTTTAACTAACTCCCCATCCTATTAAATCAAGCATCAGTCAAAAGGCCCTCCCTTACCTTCTTTTCTTTCTTTTTTTTTTTTTTGGAATTGAAGTATTTCCATATATTGCGTGTATGAAATACACTTGCACAAATATTAATGGCAAAGATGTGGCCCCAGGAGTTCAGAAGAACCTCACCGCAGATTGCTGCCTGGCCAAAGCTGCATCTCCATCTTTCTAGGCTCGTCTCAGAGGACATCTTTCAGACCAAGTCTCTCTCTCCAATACTCACCTTTCCCCTGTTGGAAATAAATTTGACAGCACTAACTTGATCTCCACCTGGCTGCCATCTCCTCCGCACATCTGATCCTACCCCTGAACTCTATCCCTCTCCAAATAAAAGACGGCTACCACCCTGTGGACCAGCTGACCTGGAAACACTGTTAAGAGATATATGAGCAATGGAGCGACTGTGCCAAAGGAAACTCACAAATCACATGCTCTGGGCAGCGGGACAACTGGCAGAAAGACAAAATAAAACGACTGCCTCTCTACCTTGCACAAACTCCCAGAGCCTGCACGGCTACAGTCTGCTGCTACATAGCTGCATCGGCTCAAACTGCTGTTCCTCTAACAAATATCTTGCTGTAATCCTTCAAAGCAGCAGAAATTGGAGCAGTTGTATTTGGGATGCCGCTGCAAGCCAGGAAAACCATTTCCAGTGAGCTTAACACATACCTAAGGACAGAAGGAGAAAAACAGGCGTGGGTGACCAGGGGCATATTTTAAGTTGCTGCTCTGTACATATCCCACCTGGATGGGACTACCTAGTCCTTTTTAAGTAGCTCAGTGTACAGCAAGCAAGAACCTCCACCAAACACGCACATTCCCAGATACAACAGCTGATGTCCTATTATTCATCTTGTCACAAATCACATATGTCAACAGCGTGATTTTTGCTGTCAATATCAATTTGGAAGGTGCCATTGATAATATGCCAGTACAGTTCAATAGTGTATGGCTCTACAGACTGAACCTGCATTGACATCTTCACTCTTTTTTTTYYCCCCCCTTTCAATTATCTGTTTTAAATCAGACTTTTCCAATAGGATCTATTTCTAGGTGTGGGCTAGGGAAGCACACTGGGCATCTGTGTCAGAGCCCTTCRGTTTCTCTTTGCTTCAGTGGGTTAGAAAAGACGAGTTTGTGACGATACAAGCAACCTTCTCTCTGCATGGGTGGTCAACAGGGACCACAACACACTTTCTGGACAGATTTAGATCTCACAGAGAAGTCAAAGGAGAGGRAAGAAATTTGACATGAGAAGTCAAATCTAGACCTCCTCTTCAAGGCAGGCTTGGGAAATGAATCAAGACACAGAACCAAGCTAGCACAATCTGGGCAATTTCTGTGAGAAATATCTGTTTTTCAAGATTCAGCAACCTGGAAGGTTCCCTCCTTCACTTTCATTCTGAAAAGAGTGATGGAGCAGTTAATGGGTGAGAGAAAGGCCATGGAAATTACAAGCTGTGTAGAAGTTTCTTTGCAAATAGCAGTTTAACACCACTAAGAAGTTAGGTTAAAGTGGTTTCAAAGTCTAAAATTAGTTACATTTTAAACTAACAGCATATGCTTTTATTGTCTCTGATCTAAAATATAATCCCAGGAGGCTGTGAAAAGCATGCAAATTACAGAAAGCTAATTTGCTCCAACAGCGACACCTCCCATGTAGTTGGGAGGTCTATTAGACCTACTACACTCTCCATTATTTGCATATTAATAGCACCTGCTGAAATACTTTGGGATTTACTTTCCCTGCCAGCAGAGGGACAAAACAAAACAAATATATATATATATATATATATATATAAAAAAAATTCCTTTCACATGGCTTTGATGAACAATATCTAGACAGTGCTAAGAACGCCAAATTAACACTGAAAGGCAATGGGGTAGTATTGCAGATGCCATCTGTGTTTTTTCAGAGAAACTGGACTGAAAGTTTGCTTTAAAAAAAATAAAAAAGAAAAAGGAGAACCCCAACAGCAAAAAAAAAAAAAAAAAAAARAAAAAAGCCTTCTCTGGAAAGTGCTGGGTAATTTGAAAGCACTCACTTGGCTCAAGTCTGAAGAATGGAAAAGTTTAACTAAAGAAATCCAGACACTGCAGCAGGAGAAAAAAAAGAAAAAAAAAAAGAAGAAAAACACAACAAGAAATCCCCACACACCCAAAGCCACCGAAAGCAGAACCCCTCCAAAGTGGACCTTGATTAAAAATCTACAAAACCTCAGGTTTTGATATTAGCCAGGCCTGCAAGGCCTAGTCTCCTGCACATAAAACAAAAAATAAATTAAAACCAGCTACAGCCTGAGATTTACTTAACAAGCCTACTTCCAGTCTCTGCTTATGACCACTGCTTCCCCTTCTGGCCCCCTAACTATATATGTGTATATATATATATGTACGTATATATATATAAACCGACTGTAGATTCCTCTATCTCATCTTCTTCAGGGTAAGGGTGAGAGCAGCTTCCTGTGCACGGTAGCAAAGGGAAAAAACCCTGCTCACTTTACAGCCCAGACCCGAGCTGGGTCTGGCCCTGGAAGGTCTGGCCCATCAGCCAAAGGGAAGAAGCCATTCCCTGCTCCAGCTTTTCCTCAAGCTTTAGGAACTGGCGTTCCTAAAGACGCAATGGTCATGGACCCACAGTCTCTTTAGGAGTTGCAAGGGGCCCTGTGTATTTCTCCCAGTGTTTTAAGCTCACAGCTTTAATTCTGATTACGCACCCATTTTTAGATAGGCCCACTGGAGTTATTTACTGCTAATRCACTGCATTTCTGTAGTATTTTAACTACCTTCCTCTTCCCGAATGAAGAAGGCAATTGACTTTAACTTAAAATGACTAAATTGTTCTCCACATATTAAAGCAGGCACAGAGAAGTGCCAAGCTGACACGGTAACTCCTAGCCCGGCCTGAGCGGCTGACAAAGCAAGGGAAGGGGACTGTTAATGGGAAATATGTTACTAGTGACCTCCTCTCTCTCCTCCCTAGACAGAGCTCAGTACGTCTTTCAGCTCTGCACAACCAAACGGGACCTACAAAGAACTTGCCCAGGGTCAATCTTAATTACTGGAGGAGGGAATCAAACCTTATAGCGATGGGAAGCCCTGAAATGCTGTAGACAGGGAACTCCCACCATGGCTGTCAACAAATGCTAATTCTCATTAACATACATGTAGCTCTTGCATAGCGCAATAGGAGCAGTGATTAGTATTACCCACTGGCTAGTCAGTTGTAGAAGTGCTTCAAGTTGCAGGATGGAAAGGAGGGGTAGCTTGGAGGACACAACTCAGCTTATGATCACTGCTAGATGATCATTTCAGCATCTTTATTTTTATTTTTTGCATAGACGAGGTCTCCAAATAACAGGCAGAATGATACCTTGATACCTGGGAGGTTTGGATGGCTTAGGCCATAGATAACTAGGACTATCTCTTTACAGGTAAGATATCAGCTCAAAGGAAGGGTGCAGTGAGCCAAGGTGTCKTGCTCCAAATAGCCTTTCCAGCTCATGCCTACGGTACCAGGGCCTTGTGTTTCAGGGTCCTCCTCCAGTCAGATGCACATCCATCCTTCTGTCATAGCATGTAGCAAGCACATCAGTATTGCTGCAAGCTGTCACACACTGACAGGCAGCTCCAAACTCCCCATGCTGACAAGCAGCACCCCCTAAGCCTTCTTGTAAAGTAGGTATTCCAGACACGAAGAGTCATGCATTGGTAATGACAGGAATAATAAAAATAATAATAAAGAAAAAGCACCCTGAAAAGCAAAACCCAGGACATTACCTATTATAACAAATTGAATTGGATACTCCTTACCTGAAATTTCATGAGCAATTAGCAATCTGAATTATCCACAAATGCATGTATGCCCTATTATCCTCGTAGTGATTTTAGCAACCACAATGCTGCACACTTGTAATCTTCTATTTGGTAGCTCTACCAGCCCCCAAACTGTGGCTTTTTCTTTTTTTTTAAATCACATGAAGTTCATGGCAGCCAGTGTTTTACCACCTGCGCATTGGGGGAGAAAAAAAAGCAAGTGGGAGAATCAATATATATAGTATGTTTATACGCAGAGAGCGCTCGTGGCAGAGCAGGGGGCTGTGATGTGTGCATTGCCCAGGAAAGGATCCTTAGTGGCACTGCAGCTGGAAAAATAATGGAAGATCAGGGGACTGTTTTTGGTGACAAACTTTCATCTGCTAAGTTACAATTATATTGTAGGAAATGATACCTTAGTCTGCAAATAATTTGTGAATCCCAGGAAAGGCAGATCACTGATTCTTCATCAGGGCTGCAGAACCTGATCTATAAAAATTTGGGCCTCAGCAGGAGGTTGTGTGTGAGTGTGATTTGCATTTCAATTCCTAGTCCACCACAACCCTTAAATCTTCCTGCAGCACTATCACAATGGAAATTTTTGTTCTCAGTGTGCTCAAAATACATATTAAAAAAATCCTGGTACAATGGAAGCCAGTTGTTAATGGGAAAGAATGTGGCATTTATGCTCAAATTGTTTCACAAAACACCATTACATCAGAGTCTTTCATCATTTTCCGGGGATCGAGTCCCCTGACACCATCTTCGGGGACTTCATGTGGTGCTTGTCACTATCATTCCACTTCCACAAACACCACAGCCCTTTCAATTTTTATCTGCCCAGCGCCCGGAATATGTTACATTATTTAGTTTTTGTAAGAAGCTTTTCTGTGCAAAGAAATTCACAACAAATAAAAGCTATTTCCTTGAAAAATGAGCTCGTGAGTGATGGTTGAGGGAATTTCGGGCAGGCCCCCTTTACAAGAGGTGGCAGCAGCTCTGTTATTCCCTGCCGTCCCTCCTGCTGACTGATGGCTTGGATCCAGCTGGTTCTCAGCGAAGCCTCTCTCCACCAAGACGGTAACGGTGGCACGGGACTTAACACCTCCCTGAGAAGCTTCCTGGCCTGGACAGTGAACCCTGCCCTGGCAGAGCTTCACTGCATCTCCTTGTGGCACATGGAGCCAGATCGGGGCCTGAAGAGCCCAACGTGCCCCATGAATCCATGGAACTTTTGCAATTTGATATCAGCTTTGCTATGCATGCAGTTTTATTGCCACTTACCCGGGCACAGCTAAGCTCGGCAGTCCACGCGGTGCAGGTGCGTGTTTCCAGCTGATGGGATTTCCAAGCTCCAAAGCTCATAGCCCAAAGACGGGGTGTGTGACTGTCTATGAGCAATGGGAGATCATCAAACACACATCCCGCATGGATTCCCAACTTACCTTCTGCTTTGATGGGGGCTTTCTCTTGGCTTCAGAAAATATAGCCCTTAGCGAAGGGCATTTTTCCTACCTGTCTCATAAAAGTACTTTCATACAAGCTACTTTCCTAAGAGGAACACGAGATAAATATCCACATTAAAGGACCAGGCTCTTCTTGAAACATGCTCAGCCAAGTAGGGTGTTAACATGAGATGGCAAAGCAGAGGCCAAACTCTTGAGAAGCTGTGTCCATTTTTGAGACCCCCTGTTCAGACACCTACGGGGTCTGATTCTGCAGTAAGAGAAGACACTTTGGTACCAAGATTTCTCATGTGGGACATCCCAAATTGCCAGTTACTTTTCACTCCATTGAATGTCTGCAAGCCCAAGAAGAAAAAAACTCTGAAAAAATGTTTTGTCCTGAACACTCTGCTCAAAAAAATCCTCATTGGGAAGTTTGCCCAAGTTAGGAATGCTAAGAATAAATTTTTTTTTTTTTTTTTTTTYTTTTTGTTAAGGACATCTTCTTGTTAATAACACAGAAAGCATTCAGAAGTATAGATCTTACCAACTGCTCTTCTGCTTACATCTCTGGCATTCAAAACATAGAACTTCTGTGTTTGTACTACATTTCCCTAACAGCTTACATCGAGGCCAAATAGACAGCATTTTGCAGAGGTCTTCTAAAATAAGCTTATTTAAAAGAGCAAGGTCAATGCCCAACATATGTCAGATTCTGTGAGTAGAAATCAAAGAGTGAGGAACAAATGGAACATGTCAGAACTCAGTGGTTTTCCATGCCAGGCTCTTTTACCAAGTTTGCATTTTTGCTGCCAAAAACAGTAACGACTCCATCGTATGGACTTTGGTTTTGTGCAAGTGTCTAAAAAATCCCCAGTGTCTGTACACAGGCTAGTTAGCTCTATAAATAAAACTAACGCATAGATAAATATGTTTATCTGGACATGCTATTTATTGYCTATATAACTGCATTTTTCCTTTAAGAGGACACATGCTGATTCCATTCTTCAGCCCTAGGCCTTAGTAAAATCTGATTAAAAGCATTAGTAATGTAGTTAATTCCATTTATAATATGCCCATCACACACACCAAAAAAGAGAACATTAAAATAGAAAATACACATAAATGAGATTTAATTTTTTAAATTCTGCTCCATTTTGATCTAAAAATGGCTTTTTTTTTAATAAAACAGCTAAACTTTTCCTCTGTCAAGATAAAGCAATTCTGCCTGGTCTTTTAAAACATATCTTGCTGGATGATATTTGTGATTTCAATTAAAATACGCTATTGTCAATTTAGCCTCCCTCTTTGGTATTTTAAATTGATCCTAATGGCTTTGCCTTAAGTGATTTGCGTCCCATAGTGAATCCCTGTCAGTTAGTGCACCTCCCACTACTGCCCTCCCGAATAATCACCATCAGATAATCACTTCTGCCTCCTTCTCCCTACGTTATTGCTCACTTCCCCTCTGACTCGGCATGCTGGTGCAGCCTGCAAAGTATTTGCTCTTTAACATCTTTAACATATGGCTTGCTGCTTGGGCAAGCAGTACTTAGGAATGTAAAAGAAGGGGAAAAGCTTCAGGTAAAGGCCAACCCAATGCCTCTATGGGCAGAGCTGCGTCTTTCCTCGGCGTGTTTTCCCTGAGTGCCAACTGGAGGGCAAGGAAAGGGGGAGAGAGACCATACATGTATGTGGCAAGAGGATCTTTTTTTTCCTCTATGTGCAGCCTGCCATCCCATTTCCAAAGAAACCCCAAAACTGCCAAACAAACAAACAAAAAAGCACTTCACCAAGAGCAACACGCCTTGATGCATGAATGGTCCAGTATGTGTCTGAGTACCAGACCCCACGGTGGACTTTGCCTAGAAGTCCAACCTCAGACCTACCTGCACCAGCCTGGACCTCCCAGCACCTGACTTTCCATTCCCACTTGTACAAGTGGTAATGCAAGCTGACATTTTAATGTCATATCTACATTTTTACAAATAGTATTAGTCAAAAAAGTAGCAAGAGCTTCAGCATGTGGATAGATGTGTATTTGCATTTCACCGTGGCATCCTTCAGCACCATGCCCCTGCACACAGCCAGCGAGTGCATCAGGATGCATGGTAAACCACCAAGCTATCTGTTCCTCCCGAAAGGAGGATCCTGTCACCTTTGCTTTTTTCATGGATCTCATTATTAATTAAAGAATCATTTAGCCTGCATAATTGTCCTCTGCCATACATAATTCCAACCTTTCTCTTCAAATTGGCTTATTAAACTAAATACACTCTTTTGTTTTTGTCGCTCCATTTATCAAAGCTAGTAGATGGACAGTCAGTGTGATGGGAAGGAAAAAAAAAAAACCAAACTAACAGTATTAAAGAGGATCTCTTTATGCACATTTATGAAGTCTGCCACCAGGTGACTCTATTCTAAAATATCGTATTTTCATAAAACAAAATGCAATTTATTTCCTACACCCTGAATAGCATAATAATCTCCCCTCCCCATAAGTTTGTCAAAAAGAAAAAAAAAAATGCTAACTGTTAAATAAACAGCACTCATATTTTAGATAGAAACTTTTTTTTTTTCTGACTAGCACATGAAAATGTATTAAAGAGATTCTGGGATTTCCAGAACAGACTGATCTGTTTCTGTCTAATCAGACTTGATTAATTCAAATCAAACTGCAAACCTCAGTTTTATTTTTACTTTAAAAACTCAAGACCGACAACAAATCAGCAGTATGTAGATATCACAGGAGCTGTTAACAGGGAAAGCCAACAGACACCGAGTCTCAGGGAGTCAAATGGATATGATTAAACATTTGGAATCATTTATTAATATTTTATATATTCAAATATATACAGAGCAGATAGGACCAGTTTGAGGAATGCTCTTCACAGAGGATTTTATTATATTTATGCCTAAGAACAGGAGATCCAGCTCAGGTGTCAAAGGCTGTTTCTTCAAAATAGAAAAATTATTAACAAATAATAGGGTTATGCGAGAAGGTTTGCAAGCAACACAGAACTGCACTAAACCATGCAATGATCTACACAGATAATCAAAGCGTTCATGTGATACTGAGCACAGCAGAATAAATAAAATGAGATAAAATAAAACAAAACAGTCTTGCAAATGCAGGATTGCAAATGCAAAATAGGCGGCAGTGCACAAAGTATTTCAGAGATTTACGGAGCCATTATTTCCATGGAATGCGTACTCAGAGAGGCTCTCAGACCTGACCAATTTAATACACATCAGACCAAGAAGACATAGGGTCAGGAGGCTGAATGTGGATTTGGGCGCTTTGCACAGCTGTTTTCCTTAGGTGCAATACACTTGTCACTGGTGGTGGCATTTTGCATTTGCTGTGTGGCAGCATATGTGCTTGCCACATTTGGGACCCATTATATCTCTTTACCCTCCAGCCACTTCCCTTCCCTTCTTATTAGCTGCATGTCCATATATTCTTCCATGCTCTTTAGCTACATTGCAGTGCCAGCTCTTTGCCCCTTCTGCTTGCTCTACCAGACATCCTCCTGCACTTTTTACAAGCTCCCAGTATTACAGCTGCCTGTAGACGGGCACAGAATTTTATATATGAGCTTACATAAGTATATATGCATATACACACATTATATAATCAATCTTATACATTCCATCACTTAAGCTGTTTCCACTGAAGGGTACCAAAGCGGYTGTTTTCCTATTTAGAAATGTTTTTGCTGCTAAGAAGAGCACACAGACACAAAAATTGAAGACTAGCTGAGGAAACCTGGGTCTTGCAAGGATGGTGTARGCCCAGAGTAAAAGCTAAGGTGAAAAAAGTGGTATTGGGAATGGGGGGAGGGATTGAAGGGAAAGGCAGAAACTGTGCTTTAGCCTCTTCAATTAAAAGCATAGTTAGTGTAAGAGCACAGACCAATTAGTATATATTGATATATTACCTTGCAAATAAAACAGATAGCTAAATGCTTCTGCTTGCTTTGTACACACAGTTACACAAGAGGGTCTGGCTACAGGACTCGTTTTTGTTCACTGTTGGGTCACCAAATGCAGCAACAACGTGAAAAAACTTGGTTGACATCTCATTTTAAGGGACTGTTTGGTCAGTCTCCTCAGTCCAAACTCATGCCATTTCCTATCAGGGTGCAGGTTCAAAAGGAAACATCTCAGGTCCAGAGAGAGGAGCTTGCCTGGAGGAATTCCCACCTGAGTGCCCAACTGAGGAGCATTTCAGACTCCATGAAGATGCAAGGAGCAACAAGGAGCCGTGCGCTTCAGATGGAAGAACTTCATGCTATTCTAACAAGGAGCTTTCAAAATGCAGCAGTCCTCAATTCTTTTTTTTTTTTTTTTTTTTTTTTTTTTTTTTTTATAACTGAGATTATATCCTTAATAATCACTATTCAAAAAAGGCCAGATCTCTTCTTTATCCCTCCCCAAAATCGAGGAGCGCCCACTCTGAGCACTTCATATTTAGATGCACATATGCAAGCCCAGTCATTGGAGAACCACCCTGTCCCTGAAAACGCGTATCCATATTCAGTTTCTTCTCTCTACAGATGCACTAGAGTTTAGAATCAAGATTTCCAGTTAATAATAAATGTCCAGACTCTAATTAAACAGGAAAAAAAAAAAATTAAAACCACCCAGCTTCAGTCTGCTTCATTTGAGTTTGTCTTCRAGCATTTTCTAAAACCTCATCCCAAGGAAGCAATCATAAAAATCATTAGGGAATGAGAGCTATTTTTATACGACRGAGAGAGCATGGAATTACCTTCCTGATGCAGAGAGACATAGAAGCATCTGAGCTGCACGYCCTGTATCCCTGGCCTGCTGTTTTAAAACGATGCTCAAAGGCACCAGTTGGGAAAGGCACCAATTGGGAAAGCCACATTGCAGCCATGACTTATCCAGGTTGCCACTGTTTCTCTGGGCAGCTGCTTTCGGCAGTTATATCCTTCACCTGACACCTGCCCCGTTCAGCAGCAGGTGTGACCCGCAACATCTCTGACCTGCCTGCAGCCTCCCTGAGTGATGGAGCCCAATTCACCGCTGGCTTCCTGCATAAACCCTACTGCATTAATGAGCAGTCTACCTTAAAACAAGACAGCCACTACCGACATAATCTTTTCCTAAGTCATGATCCTTTTGGAAATGTCCCTCTGGTCTCCCAAATTCCCTTAATAGGTACTGGAAAGAGGCCTAGGAAGAAGGCCAAGACATTCGGGAAGGGTCTTGGCTTCTCCTCGAGGGGACCATGCTGCTCATTGGGCACTGGGAGCTGGTGTGGTCCCTTCAGCATGTGCCAGAGCCCCTCAGAAGTCATCAAGGGGCTGATATTGCTATTGCAGGAGGACCCTCAACAGTTCCCCCTCAACTCCCCCTGCAACAGTCGGGGCAGGAGAGGCGAGAGGCTGCAAAGCGCCTTGCCATTTTCRTGTAAACAGTTACAATCTGCACACGCATTTCCTGCCATTTCGCTGCTCCTACGAACGCGAGGAATGTTAAGTAGGCAGGAGGCCCRTGAGCACTGGGAGCGACGTTCCCAAAGCGCAGCCCGCGGGCCGAGGAAGCCTCCGAAGGTGACACGAAAGGGGCCTCTCCATGGTGCCATCAACAACAGTGCCCATGGTGTGAGCCAGGTGAGGAGGCCCAGCTCTCCTCCGCACGCTTTGCACACACAAAGCACATGGTGCTCCATCTTCCGAGCAGGAACGTGTTGCCTTTCTGGCGAATGTTGCTCCATAACCTCCAGTCATGACCTTAGATAGCTCTTCACAAACACAACTTTGAAAGCCCCATGCCGAGCAGCCTGGCACTGAAGCTGCAGCCTGTAATCTGGGTTGAGGTTTTCTCACCCTTCGCGCTCAGGAGGGACAAGGCGCCTGTCATATGGGAATGGCCAACTCAACTGCTCGGAGAATGGAGTCGATCCAGGCTGCCAATGTCAGCTCTAAACTAGACTGGCCTTTCTCCTGACATCACACTTCAATCAAAAACTTTCTCGCAAAATGTCACTTTCAAAGTTGCAGCTTTAAAAAAAAAAAAAGTCTTTATAAAAAATTCATGGCCACAATGATCTGATAATGCAGCTTTCTGATACCAGCAGATGTTTTGTCTAACATGTTCCCTGAAGCTGTACTCTGTGCCTTCATATCTTTCATTTCCAGTTGCTATCTGCTGACTGTGGGATGTCATGTACGTACCCTATAGCGATGCGCAGCAATTCGCATCTAACACCGCCGTGCGTAATGAGCTTCACAAGATGCTTGTCGCAATAACTCCGCACTTCCCCAACCATATGGAACACAACACTCCAAAGCCCACAGACACTTTTTTTTATTACAGTTCAGATCCTTAAAACATAATCTGTGTGATGTCTAGTGAATGTACGTGAAGAGCTGCTGAAAACAAAGTTAACACTTGTTCACATCATCTGTTACAAATGTCCAATTTGGGACAATAAATTTCCTCGGAACCTGTTCTTTTGCTGACTCGTTGCTTTATCTTTTTTCTCTTTCTCTCACGTCGTTTTTTTTATGAACTATGCATATGTATTAAATGGGATTTGTTGTCCCTAGATACCAATTTGCATAAAGTGCAAGCCATCATTGGTTGGAGAGAAGCAAATTACTTCTCCAGCAAGATCACACTTTTTTTTTTCTTTTTTTTCTTTTTTCTTTTTTTTTTTTTTAATTTTAACAAACCGCAGGCAGAGGCTGTTAACAGCACTTAGCCAGATATGCAAAGTATCACTTTTCTCAAAAGCAGCTTGATCAATGAGCAAAAAATAAAAGAAGAAGGGGAAGGTATTCTTCAGTTAAGCACAATGCAGAAATGACCCAAGACTGAAGCAGCTAACCAGCCATTCACCTGCGAGTAACTAGAGCTGCCTGGTTGCCAGTAACACAACATCCAAGTGCTTGGCACCGAGGACACAGAGCAAAACACCTTGACTGAGCAGAGCCTCACGGAACCACCATCCCCTTTTCCAAGCAGCCTCCGTAATCTCCGTAAATCTTGAGCTTGCGTTTACACGTCACTCAGTTCCCTCACAAAACCTTTCCTAGGTTGTTCACGTCCTCACAGATGTTTCTTCATGTTGGGTGTCTCTTGCAGGACTCTGGAAATGCTGCCTGGAAACCCCTCTACAAGTGCAGGGAGGCTCTGCTCTGCCCTCCCCTAATTTTGCAGGCTCGCTGGTGCCAGAGGTGCTCTGCAGGATGGCAGCTGCTCTCCTAGCAGGCTTTGGACAATTATGATCTCCCTTTTTTCCTTATGCTCCTTATTGGGCGCACCTGTGACATGTTGGCAAGAGCCTTGGCTATGACAACATGACTCATTCCTACCTTCAAAGCTTGCCCTGTATTTCTGGGGAGGAGGAGAGAGAGAAATAGAGGGAAAAACTTGCAGTGAGAGGATTTTTCAAATACTTCAAGGAACGGATTATCGAAATGCACAGTGATGCACAAGGTGATGTAATGACTCACCACTCCACTGCTGAAAGGAATTGCAAGCCATGAGCTAGCCAGTTAAAATGTGTGGAATACTGAATTCACTAAAGGCAAGAAAATCAGCAGGGYGCAAAGTTTCAGACCAGGTGCTAGGACATTCCTTGGGGTTGAGGGAGAAGGGAGGATCCTCTCTAAATAAACTTCTAATAAACTTGATTGCATGAGCTCTCTTACTAAGATGGTCACTCAGAATGTAATCTCAAATCCATCAGCATCAATTATTTGCATTATTTTACCTCTGAGTTTAATGGAAAGACAGCATTCCCGTAAGAAAGTTTCCTGAGACCACACACACACACAAAAGAGAGTAATTCACAGTAGACACCGTACAATTAATCTGGGCAATGGTGACAACCAGATACTGAGATGCCCTTCAAGGAGTTGTGGAAAGCCAAAAGAACAAACTAGGACCCAGGGCATTTAAATTCTCAAGAGTGAGTTTCTATTTCCTTGTTATCTTTAGCATTGACTCAATGATACACAAACAGCTAGAAATTTTATGCTGTGTGATGATTTGAAGATGGAAAAAATAGTTTCCGTCTGCAGAAATATTGGCATCTTCTTGCAAATTTTGCAAAAAGGGCAAAATCCTTCACCATTTCCCGTATCTCTATTGTTAATGTATGCTTCTTTGTTTCTCTATTTATATGCCACATTTAAAAGGAATAATATAGAGCTTAAAAGCAGAGCCTCATTCCCAAATGATCACAGAAGCACAAAGAAGTCATGCAAAGATTCGGAGAAAAACTCACAAGAAGGAATTAAGTACCAGCTTTGAAAATGGGGCTTTTTTGTATCAAAGGGCACGGCTACCATTAGCCAATGGAGTCACTGTGGGTCCAGGTGAAATTACGTTTTGGACTCTTTCCCCTGGACAGATAGAGACATATGGACCTTGTTTAGCTAAAGCTTGCGGTCTTAAAGGGAAGGAAAGACCAACAACTTTATCAGGCTACTCTTGCTTGCAAACCCTGGCACTCTCACCTGGCAGCTCCCCAAAGTGGTGCCTAGTTGCCTCTGTACAGGTGCATCTGTAGCATGACTCCACTGGCGAGGGATGTAGTTGAAGAAATCTACTGCATCAGCAGGTCCTAGCAAAACGCAGCCCGAGCAGTGCAGCAGGCACTAGATAATATGCAATCATGGCCTCCTACTGCACCAAATTCCACATAAACCCAGGTCTTTGGAAGAGATGTGGCAAAAGAAAAAGTGTTTTTCTCATTCCTTATCTGTACATACCYCATATTACCTAAGGCTGGCTATTAGCTCAGCTGGTGATGTCACTTACTTCACTGGAACCCGTTATCAGGAAAGATTTCTCCCAGGATTTTTTGTTGTTGTTGTTGTCAGCCTTATGCAATGTTGCATTTCATTCCATGAGATAAAGGGTTAAGTAACACACGTTTTACCCATATAGGCTAAGTTACACTCCCTGTGGGTTGCTGTCTTCCTATTGGCTAGAACGATGACCTTGGAAACAGACAAAAATGATGCATTGTTGCAATAAATATTATAGCTTGCACCTGTTTCTAATTAAGTCTGCCAAACAATTTCGAGATACTGAAAAGAGAAATGTGCTGGCTTCTAATCGGGTGTTCTTTGCTGTTTGATCTGGATTATTCAGTCCCCTACATGACCTCGCCTTCTTGGCTCTCGTTTTTCTTTTTCTTTTTGGACTTGTAGAAAGCACTAGATTGAAAGAGGTCCTCTCAAAGTGGAACGTCTCTGCCTGAAATTAGATATAACTAGTTTACAGCAGGATGCCTCCAACTTCTCCAATATTGCTCTTAGATTCAAAAGGCCTGTTGGACCAGGGCTGAAAATTCTTCTTCTCTTCTCTTCTCTTCTCTTCTCTTCTCTTCTCTTCTCTTCTCTTCTCTTCTCTTCTCTTCTCTTCTCTTCTCTTCTCTTCTCTTCTCTTC
>NW_020454971.1:781155-875816 GCF_003342845.1 Nothoprocta perdicaria | reverse complement strand
TCTCTTCTCTTCTCTTCTCTTCTCTTCTCTTCTCTTCTCTTCTCTTCTCTTCTCTTCTCTTCTCTTCTCTTCTCTTCTGAAAAAATCAATATAGCAGAGTGAATGATCAATACACCTGCCCTTTTGTTATTTATTGTGATGTAGAATAATGTAATGGATTTTAACCTGTCCCCACACCTTCATTCTGCAGTTTGGTTTGCTGTCCTTTAGACAGTGTACACATCCAAAACACACATACTATAATTATACTTGGGATGGATAGTGAAATTTCACAAAAAATTGAAAGACTGTGAATTCAGAATCAATGCAAATAGATGTATCTTTTATAGAACTGATAACTATACCATGGAACTCACTGCCACAGGGAATCAGCGAGGTCAAGAACCTAACAGTATTGCAGAAAGACCACTTGGATAAAACATTATTTATGCTAACAAAACATTTAAACTGGGTATTTGGCATTACACTTCAGAGCTTAAAACACCCCCTCRCTTTTAGAGAACAGGAAGAGATGCAAGAAGGAAAGCAAATTACAGCATTTGCTGTCTTTGGGACTGTTTCACCCTCTTTGATGAATTCAGAATGGCAACTGTGAGAGACAAACATCCTACAGAACAGGCACATCTGGGAAACTGGAGATTTCTGCAGCTGGACCTCAGCATGCTGAGGAGATTATGAAGGAAGGATAAACCCCTTTACCTGATTTTTTTGATAATACTCTCATCAGAGAAATGTAAATGGAGAGGTAGTCACCTCTATATTTCAGCGTTAATGATACTTTGGGCTGCTTGAGGCAGTTGTTGCCTGTCAGAGCAATTGCTTAAGGGCAGGCGTAGACTGAGGAAGAGAACACTGAAGGCTTCACACATAGGTCACGGTTTAGAGTTCAGCATCACACTTTTCACTCAGTGTACTGCTTCTCACGTTGATCTCCCACTGAAAGCGCTTCTTGGTAAAATGAGCATTTTTCGTGCACACTTGTCTACTCAAACTGTGCACAGTTTGCATAGATGAAATGCCTGTTCTGTGATCTAGCTCTTTGGGTGTTTCTACGAACAAATGCAAATACATCTGGCAAATGTTGATCATATTATGCTTGCAGACCTATATGAAGTCAAAGAATTTGCAATATTCCAATCTTTTCTACATAGAAAACTAAAGCTGTAGTTCAGCAAACACTTTTGGCTCACATAAACTGATACCAAGAACGACAGAGGCAGTCCAGTCTCTTCTGTCCCCATGGGGTCCCTTTTATCGTGCTGCRATAAGCATTTGTGCATCTGTATTTTGAAACTGATTGAGAAACTTATCCATCTGAAAACTAATCCATGGAGGAAAAAAAAWWWWRGGRRAAAAAAARGGGGGGGGAAAGAGTTTTTATTTCAGCCAAATTAKCTCCCTGGTTTTGTTT
The DNA here is from genome assembly GCF_003342845.1 of Nothoprocta perdicaria. Taxonomy (NCBI): domain Eukaryota; kingdom Metazoa; phylum Chordata; class Aves; order Tinamiformes; family Tinamidae; genus Nothoprocta; species Nothoprocta perdicaria. The sequence goes on along the minus strand of NW_020454971.1, from coordinate 874,405 downwards.
ACCAGYTRCACCCAGTCTGTCAGGAATGAACAGCTAGGAGAGAGGGAGCAAGAMACAATATWTTTGGATAAATTGATTAAACTTCTTATTTAAATCCATGAGGCTGCACAAAATCACACAGGAAACATGTAGTGACATCAAGACAACAACGTAGGTCTAGAATCCACAGATTTCTCTCTCTGTCATTAATGTCCTCAAGCTCTCAATCTAGCTAGGCTTGCTAGTTGTATACCAGTCCTCTGGCCACCCAAACTTTATCACATGTAGAAAATCGCAGAAGCATCTCATTTGGTGGAATTAAATCACCCACTGCTCATTCAAAAGATGACGTTTGTATAGGAATGATTTTATTGGCCRTATTAGAGAAGGTGCAAACAAGCATGCAAAAATAAGTCTAGCTATACAGAAGATATAGGAAGGGAATAAAATTGCTTAGCCTGTAGGTGTGGGGAAACCCTGCATAAGTATTATGGGAAGAGTTTTGTTCAGCAGGAGAGAACCACAGAGGTACCACAGAGATATTTTGCAGCATTAGCACATCTTCCCCTGCCTGATGCCTTCTCTCTTTCCCAGTTTTCCCTTGGTGGCAGGTAATAAAATGCCTGCTGGTACCCCCATGACTGGAGGTACCTAGCGTGGTTCAGCCCATTGCAAGTGCTGTGCCAATCATTTAGCAATTCCCACAGCTGCCTTTGCGAGAAGCCTCTCTCTTAAGCCTCTGGTTTAAGAATTTAGAGTAATCATGTAAAAATGATACCCCTGTGCTCTATGATCCGCTGAATCTCACTAATGCCGGATCCCAGAAGAGGGCTTATTAATGAAAAGATGCAATGCCTCTCTCTCTGCTCATGTTTCACATGAATATCTCTCATGGATTCGGCAGTAAACCTTACTGCTGATAAAGTAAGTATAATGAACCTCTGTGCTCCACGAGAACGAAATCTCGGACTGATGAAGTAGTTACCTGCTCTACTTTCCAGCACAATGGCAGGCTTGAGAGGTACAAGGAGAAGTACTCGGCTGCTCTGGGAAATAGCAGCACAATATCACAGCCTCCTAAATAGTGGGTAAATTTTGTTAGCGATGCCTTTGGCTGTTTGAAAAGATCAGGAGTCTGGAAGGGCGTCTTTTGCAATTAGCTGGGGGAAATAAAATTATGCTTTATTTTAAATCACTGCGTCAACAGAAGGAAGGATAGTTTCAAAGGGATAGCAAGCTCTTGAGGCTACTCTGTGACCTTTCAACATTACACAGTCATCACAAATCCAGTTGACTCTCTCTAGCCGGCTAGTTTTTCAGAAAATCCTAGCACCAAGTGAACTGTGAACAGCAGTATCTGGGTATTTCCAGCCCCTAAAATACAAGCAATTTTTGTAAATKCACTGAGCAGAATTTCAGGTACTTCCTCTGTCCTAAGCTCCTTTACTAATGGCAGCAGGTTTTGCCATCAAGAGTTTTAAATTGTTGTAAATGCCATTTGCTGTTTGCAAAGACACACTAACAAGGAGGGAGACTCATTCACAGGCTCTCCGAGGGAGAAAAAGAGACTGAGTACACACAAAGCACCACAGGCCTAAGAAAGGAAATTGAACAGGTAGCAGGAAACATCTGGCTGCCACCTCTTTGGAGGTGCAGGTTGCTTGGAAGAGAACATGTAATGCTTTTTAGGCAGCRGTGTAATCGGTTTCTCGACCTACCTGAGGCCCACAGAGACTTACATTTCCAGTTATAGTAGGCCTCATGTAGGCCCTATGGATTACCCTTAGCCTTAAGGGGTAATAAGATGGTATAGGCATAAGGATGGCGTAGGAGCAGCAACAGGACTCTGGGAGATGGCACTGTGGGGCATCCTGAGAGGGCCACAGAGACAGGTCTAATAATTTCTGAGGCAGATTAAGAGGGATATTAAAAAGCATGTTTCCAGAACGCCCATTATTTTTGTGAAACACATAGATATACATCAAAAAAAAAAAGTTGTAATTCTTGTGTACACAAACRTCATTTCTTGGTACAGAATCATAACTCCAGAAAAATCACAGAAAAAAATGGAACTCAGGAATACACTTTGCTGGGCCTGGTAGAAAGGCTTGCAAGCTCACGATATAGCTTTCAAAWGCGGGAAGTTGCAACGTAATCCACCAAGGAATTCCTAAATCAGACTATTTCTGTGCAGTGCTTCTCTGGGATATGTTGAAGGCTGAACCATGACACTGTCTTCTTTTGAAAGCCAGCCCCATGTAATCACATCCAAACTTCTCAAACCTTTGTGAAGCACAAATGTGAATATGCAAAACTATGGCAGAGATCACAGAGCTGAGCAGTGTAAACACTGGTTATAATCTAAGTCTAAAACAGGTCTGCCCAACAATTCAAACAACCCACGAAAATGTTAGCATCAGTTGCTCGCTTCAAGGGGATTTTCTGATTGGAAGGAATTCAAGCACCAAAACTTTGAGGAACCTTTAACCAGGGTCTGCATTTCATATCAGCAGCCTGGAAATAGCTCCTGTTACGACTAAACCTAAATGCCCTGTGTGTTGTCTTTAGAAAGGAAGGCAGTTCACATCACCTTTCTGTGTGTGCTTTCTTCCCCTTGCTTTTACATTTCCTCAACACACAAAATGTACTTAACTCACTGCTTATTGAATGAAGGATTAGTGTTATTTTCCTTCCTCCAGTGAACTTTGTTTCACTTCATCCTGCATGCATTTTGCTAGTCTGTTTCCCTGCCAGCACACCACTGTTCTGCAAACTACTGTACTTACAGCTAGCCAGCTAATACAGCGATACCTTTTTACTCACAAGGAGAATTTCTGGAATCACGGCAGTGCTTATGGTAGGAATGACAGTTTACACCAACAAGAACAAAATGTACTTCCAGAAGCTTTGCAGAGCTGTGGCAGAACTAAAGCAGCTTCGAGCTGCCCAAACATTTGAACTATATAGGGCAAGACATTTTTAAATGCACCCTGCTACCCTGCTAGCATAAATGCTGTTGACCAGGGACTGTGGAGGGAGTTACTTCTGCCTTCCCTCCTTTGCTGGGCTGTTGTGTCTCATGTCGAGCTAGACAGGGCATTTGGGAAAAAGKCCTGCTTTGGGTCCTGAAAAAATTATATAAAACAAATTGTCTCTAACAAATTTTCAATGACTCTGTATGAGGTTTACAGATTCTTTGTTGTTTCTGTTAASATTAGTTATGTTGCCCAGTAGGAAAGCAATTAGAGGAGTATCTTTACAACACACTGTGGTTTTGGGAAAACCAGAGGTGATGTTCCTGTTCTCATCGCTGCAGTAATGCAAACTTCTCTGGTGGAAGCATTTTCTTCCTCTTGTGGAATTACACCTCGAGTCCTGCTAGGTATTCACTCTCTTTGTTCCTGTGAGCCAAGCTAGTTGCAAGATCATGCTATGCCAAGCTTATAACCTCGCACTAAAAAGGAGGAGATTACAAAGGGGGCAAAACACCCTAGAGGGTTCCCCTTTATCAGAACCTTCCCTGTCAGTTTGCCTTCTCATTTCCTGAGCTCTTGTCTGATTATTAGTGTACTGACAGAATAAAAATAACCTCATATTCCTACATGAATCATAAATAAAACCCTTTTATTTCATCAAAGAGGTTGGCAGGTTTATAGTCCTTTGCAATGCATGCACGATGTGAATGACATACCTTTAATTTTGCTGACAAGCTTGTCGGGGTCCTAATGAAAAAGAGTGAAAAGTGGGTGACTTCTCTAAAGGTTTAGCAGTTGCTTTTTGGTGAGGATATGTATTTCACCTTGCCACTGTAATCAAGGAGCCAACTGATCTTGGTAATGAACTCTTCAATTACAGTTCACTTCTGACTCTTCAAGAATGCCTAGGCAACAATACCACAGTGATTATTGCTGATATTAGAGATTAAAGCAACCTGGAAAAAAATAAGGAAGGGAAAAGGAAAAAGAAAACCTGAGCAGTGTCCTTGCTAGAGCTTCAGGTATTAGGGTGCAGCATTAATGAAAAAAAATAAAAAAGAAAGAAAAAGAGAACAAATTCCAGATTTTGGTCACCTAGACTTTACGTATCTGTTATAAACCAGACAATAATAAAACTACCTCTCTCTCCTGTATTATCTCCTGTATATTGGCATTATGTATTCTGCCCAGTTAGTTGAGCTAGCCATTTTGTTTTTAGAAGCCAATATCAAGAATGGTAGAGGTTATCTTGGAAGAATGCTACAAAAAAGAAAATGATAATGCAAAGTATTTCTTTTGGTGTCTCCAGGAAGCAAGTTTCCAGATAAAGGTTGCACAAAGAAAGAACAGTCCAGGTCTGTGGAAAATACTGTATAAACAATCAGAAAATCTTTTTTATTTCCAGGTTTTCATAGTGTGAAAAGTTTAATTGCCTGCAAAGAAACAGACAGCTAAAAAAAATCTTTAACAGTGGAGAAAATATTTCCCCCGTTCTTCAGCATATCCTCTTATTTATCCTTTTTACTGTCTCCTATTTTGCTCATGTAAAAGCCATGCATTTTTACACTGGCCCCAAATTTGCTTTCTGACCACAGACACATTGTCAAAAGCCACAAGCCTTCTCCTCAAAAAAAAAAATAAAAAAAAGGTTCTGCATTTTTGGAAACATCCCAGGTCTTCAATTAATAATTCAGAGGTTAAGGAAATAGGACAGGTAAACTTGCTATTTGGAAGATTATTCATTGTTTTGCTGGTGATTTGTCCTTAGAGAAATAACTCATCAGATAAAATCTGGAGTTTGGTGAGTTAACCCAGCCCAACCACCTTTCTTATTTCTTTTTCTTTTTTTGTTAGTTGGGCATTTGGATGTGGGGCTGTGGAGAGAATGACAGAAAGATATCTAAGGTCATCTAACTTGAGAAAGAGGCAGAGGTTTTGCATTCATGATTGTATGTGTATGGGAGATGGGGCAGAAAGAGAAAAAATCATGGATAGTGAATTCCTGATTGCTATCTTGTCAAGATTTTACAGGATTCCAGAGCTGCACTTTTAATTTTCATTACTTTCCATTTTCCTTTGATATGCTCAGAAACAGTATCTAATTTTACTAGGAGCTTTTCATCAAAAGTGGATATCTCTCTTCCTCAAGGGATTCCCTCGCCACAAAAACATCAGGCTCTGTGAAACATTAGCTAATCCCAGCTAGAGTTACTTGACCCTATCAAACCGAGAAATAAATTTTACTCTTCATGAGAGTCCCACTGTTTACACTCCAGACAAAATTCTTAGATCTCCAAGTTTTCAGAGGAAAAAACATTTTTCATAATGCCAGGAAACTGGCCTTAAAGACCTGGGCTATACAAGCCTGAAACTGTTTCTGGTTTCAAATTAAACGCATTGACAGACTTCCCCTTGCCTGTGTCTGACATCAGTGCCTGATTTTCTTGGCATAACATCCAAACGGGTAACGGCAGGAGCCATTACTGGCACTATCCAATCCGATACTCTGCACATTACTACTACTTCTTGCCCTCGACCTTCCCYGACGCGGCTGCACACAGCGGGAAACCGCCAGGAATCAAAGCCCTTCTCGCTATTCAGCTCAGACAATGTACACACACTTCAACAAGAAGTTCAAAGCTTCGACAGGGAAATACCACGATTGCCACGCAGACGCCCGCGAGCCCCTTGCAGCAAGGGATGGCCGGGCGCATCAGCCAAGCGAGACACCTTGGTGTGGCTGGGCCAGCGGAGCAGGGAGGACACGACCGGCAAGCCCGGGAGAGGGCAGCTGGCAGGAGCCGTCAGCGGGGTGATCGGGAAGTGGAGAAAATCCGGGGATGCATTTGCAGCCGGTTGGAAGTGAAACACAAGCTCCGAACCCAAAGAGCCTGAATCTTTCCCTTGCTGTTTAGCTCGCCTCCAGCACACTGAGCAGATAGCATCACCTCAGGCAGATTAGCTCAGTACATTTAAAGCATTCTGCGTCATATTGTATTTTTAAGCTTACTGTAACTTATTTAAAAGGTGCAAGTGGATGTGTTTGGTACTTATTTAGTGCCTTGCTCAATCAACATTTTCCAAGTGCTTTGGACAATAAAGGATCAGGTGCTCTGGCTATAGTGGGATTACTGGTTTGGCTGTTAGTAATGAAAGGTTCTGACTAGAAAAGGTAAAGCAAAGACTTTTATACGGCAAAATTATCAGTTTGTTATCACTATTACTAATATGATCTAGTACTTAATGTGCTACTTTGCCTCACCAAAGCTCTTTGCCAGTATTAATTAATCCTCACAATCTGCCTGTGGGGTAAGCAAATGCTGTTGCTCCCAACAAGTACAATCATAAATGACTTGCCTAAATTTAGAGAGGGTCAGGACAAACCCTCATTAGTCCTGTTAGGATGCTCAAAATACTGAAATACATTTCTTCTTTTCTTAGATGGGATAGCAAATACATGCCACTTATAAATATCAGATACTTTCTTACCTCATCGGTTTGAACTGATAACAGCAACTTGAGTGCTTAAACAAGGCTGCAATTCGCTTTCTTCCCATGTGTTTCTGCACTGATGTAAAATGTGGACAATCATCACTTGGAGATAGCTCTGAGACCCACACTCACGGCCCTTGCAGGAAAAATCTGAATTTAGGACCTCAATACCTCAAAGTGAAAAAATATGTGCTATATGTGAATATGTGTGTGGAATGTACAGGTACTATAAACATATGTGTGTAGGGTTTTATATATATGTATTCTATACATATATTTATGTGTATGCATGTGTATATATATTCTATTTATTTCTGCTCAGTTATTTTAGCCATGAGTTCAATATGCTGCTTTTCTAAAAAGCCTATTTATATAATGCCAATATTACCGGGTTGTTAAAGACTGTCCAGAAATTCTCCATAAACTCTGAAGGCCTCAGTTCATTGTGGAGCTTCCAGCTAAGTTCTAAAACTAATCCCGAAACTCTCCTTTGCACGGGAGAATAGTATATGCAGTCACAAAACTGAGGAGAGAGTCACGGCTTAAAGAAGAAACAGACTTCTTTAAAGATTTAATAGGTCACAGCCTCTTGAGACAGAACCAAAATGAAGTGTTTCACTGAAAGCATGGTGGTTTGAACTGATTAGTCTAATATTTGGTTCTTGTGGGTTTGGGTTTTTTTTTTTTTTCAAATAACTTTTAGTACTAATGAACTGATAGAGGTTTAAGAGAAAGAAGGACAGGCCTTAAACCTAAAACCACTATGATGTGGTTTTATTTGTCCATGCCTCTTTCAGATGGTAAATCACACTGCTTTGCTTTATTGAGTGTCCTTTTAGGAGTATATTGGAAAAAATTCTATCTGCCACAATTAATACACTGGCTAGTGCATCACACAGCAGAATCCGGAGCCTAAACTCAGCATTCTCCAGGAGCTCTTTGGTACCAGGATTCCAGGAAGGATAGTAGTTGTGACATGTGATACAGCTGCTGATAGATGATGGTGATAATGCAGAACAAAAAGGGTAATGAGTTCCCTCTACCACCACACTACTTTCATGAAAAGAGTGTGATGATGACCCTATTTGCTACTCCTTATTTATTTATTTATTTTGGCCAGCGGGTTACTTATTCSTTTGCCTGCATGTTACTTTTATCTCCGGCATACAATGCTATGGAAAGACAGCCAAAATTAATGTCAGCATCTCCCTTCACTCATAAGCTACAAAAGATCCTTAAAAAGTAGAGTAAACCAGAGAGGTCACTAACTAATTATAATCCATTGTCCCAGACTTGGAGGAATAATGAATAGAAGCCATTCCCTGTTCACTAACCAGGGTGCTTTGTAGAGACGGTGGTGCCTTTGTGGGAAAGGGAGATCCCTTCACTGGACCAGGGAGAGAAGAAATGGGATTGTTAATGTATGTAGGATACAGAAGGATTTCTATGGTCCTATTTCATTGCAGAGGCAGAAGGTAGCAGAGCCAATCATGAAAAGCGTAAAGGTGTGAAGGCACAAAGATGGAGAGTTGATTAAAAGCACCATGGGGAGCGCGAGCGAACAAATCAATGGTAATGATGGAATTATGCCTGAGCGGAACCCAACAGTCTACGATGTCCTAGCAACTTGGCGCTGGAGATTAAATGTTGCTAGGATCGGAGCCGCGCCCTCGCCCGGCTTGTCAAGCAGCCTGAGACACGCTGAGTGACGGGATGGGCTACGCTATAAAACGGGGTGAGGTCCCCTGAGGAAAGACCAGGCTTAATGCGAGCACCTCTGCACCCCGGCACGCTCTGACCGCGGCTTGGGCCCCGCAGCGCAGGAGCAGCCGCATCAAGAGGGACGTGGGGCCCAGCGGCGAGGCCTGGGGAAGCAGGAGCGGGAAGGAAGAAACGGAACGAGATGAGAGGAAGGGGCCCCGAGGGGGCTTGGCGAGGTGAGAGAGAGCATCTGGCAGAGAGGCAGGAAAACCGAGACTCYGAGGCCCGCGGAGGCCGTGGAGAGATGAGAAGCAGTGGCTCGGAGCGGCCGTGCGGGGCTGTGAGACAGGTGCTTGGAGGAGCAGATGGGAATGGAGGCAAGGCAGATCAGAGCAGCCTGYGGAGGCGCCGAGAGAAAGGCCTGGAGCAGCCTGCGGGGAGGGAAGAGAGAGGATCGGAGCAGCCAGCAAGATCAATATGAGGCCTGCGAGGGCGAAAGGCGCTTGCTGCTGCGAGCGCTCACCGGCTCCTCATAAATTTGCCCCACACTTAYGGCTATGGCCACATTAAGCGTGTTAGCATCAAAAGCAGAACACAACCCCATTTAATAGCAATGCATGCTCAGGTAGGCTTGTACAGAGAGAGCTCTAGTTTCCTCCTCCCTTACAGCAATGGTGTCTCCTTGGCTGCTGTGGAGCATACCTCTCTATCCATATGTATCACATGCCCCTGATGGTGTGGGAGCAGCAAAGGGCACATAAGCCTGCCAAGAGCTGTGGGTGGCAGAGTCTGGAGTCAGCAGCTGCTTCGGATAACTGCAGCAAAGAGCGGAGGTGRGACGGCTCTGGGTCACTTGGTGTGCAAGAAGATGCTTGGCAGAAGGAAAGGGCCAGGCTGCTCTCAAGACTCCACAGTCTTCCCCTTGTAGCAGTTTGGGCTCTCAGCTACTTTTGTGGTGGCAACAGAAAGAAGGACCCAGGGCCATGCTGCCTGCCCCAGATAGGTCACACAGTGTTGCCTTAAGAGTAAATGGGATGGGTGACGGGATGAGTAAATAAATAATGCCTATTTTCTCTGCAAAGGTCCTCGCTGTGTTCCCCAAAGCCAACTGTAAAGACATCCCTGCATGTTAAGAGGAAAGCAAGAGGACAATCTGACCTCAGGTCCAGCCTGCAAAACAATCCTCTACAGCTACTGTGCCAGAGCCAGACCTCTAGCAAATACAGCAAGGCCGGACTTGGCCTTTCGGTGTGAACTCATGGAGAAATAATTGAAAGCTAAGTATTTTCAAAATCAAATACTTGCAAGTAATGAAATAGGCAGGTGCAGCCAGAGGGAAGCTGGTCCTAGGTCACCCCCATCAGTTCATAGATCTTGCATGCAGCTGGGATCACTATGACGGCCTCAGCTCAGAGACTTCTTCCTGTTGTTGAAGTACTTTTGCGCATTCAGCAGTCAGGCCACCTGGGCAGGAGAGAGCAAAGGATGCCCTGATCTCTAGAAACACAATTCTGCAAAGAAAAAAATAAGGATTCACACTTAGGAAATGCACAGATTCTTTCCAAATGTTCTTAATKAAGATGGTTTAAATGTGGACTGTTAACATATGCCACACGCTAGCTCCCTACAGTGAGGAATGTACTTAATATATAGTGTGCCCAGCCTGAGTACAAACAGTCAGTCACTGAAAGAACTCAATAGCGGGAAGTGATAATCTGTTTTTTTGGCCATATCTCCATTCCTGCCTAGTTTTAGCAGGCATAAGGCCTGAAAGGAAAGTATAAGGCTTAGGATTATGCTTGAGCACATGTTCCTGAAAGGATCCATTCTCCATTTATTTMACTCTTGAAAGCAGAAAGCACTGCAAATAGGAGAGGGATTCTAGAGGAGATTCTAGACATGGCACAAGTATTAAATGTAAATACAACACATTCTAGCTTAGACCCTTCACTTGAACAAGCCCTAGAGCAGACCTATCTCATGCTTTCTGTTGATGACAACACAAAGAACTTCAACATAATAGTGTTTACACAGTTAAACGAGAGCTCCTAATGTTTACCATCAGTTTTAGAAATAAAATCTGTTCTACCAAAGTGTACCTTTTATTTGAAACTGAAGATTTATTTGCATGTGTCTGTCGACTTTGCTGGGAGTCACAGCTGCAACCAGATGCACTGCTTTGAAAGACTTTTCAGAGGTGAAATGACTGGGTAAGATATAACAAAAATTATGCACTTCTACTTTAAGCTCAAGCAAAATTCAGGGCGAAGGAGCATAAGATTAGTGTATACATAGAATTAAAAATATTTTTGAACTTTGCAGATTTCAACATTCCAGAGTGAAACTTGCCTAGAAACACAGCAAAAATTTAAGGTGTTTCTTGCCCAACAAAATACTGTGAATTAGAGACATACTATGCAAATTCCACAAGACCTATAGTCTGGTTTCTGCTTGCCAGGGAGACAGAAAGTAGCTGGTGGATGAAGGTTGTAGACTTAAGATATATAGCTTCAGTTTCTAGTTGTGTCATAAACTTTCTGAATTATCCTTAGCCTACTGCTTGATTGAGGTGCAAGGCAGAGCACTGGCTGGGACTCAGGAGCTGAGCGCCAGACTCATTTGGCTTTTGCTCAACTCAGCTGCCTTCTGCAAGTCACTTTACCATCTTTTATCTCGCTTCCCTGCAGCAAATTGGGAATAAATACATTCATCCTCTTGGAGATCACTGGAGTAGAATTAAGTATTGTTATTAGGTATGCTCACACTAGTATTAAATGGGTGATGTTAACACAGTAAGTAACACGCCCTGCCTATCACAGAAAACATCCTTGCCTTTAATATACTCATTGGACCTTTCAGAAGGGGCAGAAGAGGCTTCAGTTCCAATGTACTACAAGTTGAACATATTTTCTTTTTGCACTGAGCTGCTCAAGTGCATTCATTTGTGCAGGTTTGTCAACATGCGAGAAAAGATACCCTTCCCTTTGACACAGATGAAACCTTGGTTCCTTGTCTTTATAATATTTTTTTTTATCTTTTACCCAACCCTACGTCATACCCCTTTGGGCTATATACTCTGTGCAGAATAGGTTATTTTCTCATTATGCTTCTACAAATCACAATGGCCCTCCCTCAGCTGGGCACCCGAGTGCCACTATTATCCTGCTTTGAATTTATCACAGTGACATGTGAGATAGATTTTTTTTTAGAAAAGGAATGTGGAGGAGTTTTAATAAACAGCTTGACTTTTGCCTACGTACCAATGAGAGTCACCCACTTGTTTAAGAAGTATTTTACTATTTATTTTTTTAAATATTTGATTGAACCTTCAGTCTAATCAGCCTACTGTGTCGAAAACTTGAGCTTCTCAACACAAAAACTGAATAAGCATGTTTTAATTAAACTCATGTGATCACGTTTATGCCAACCTAAACTCCCACCAACCTGAGAAACTAATCTTTTCCAAGAAATTTTCTTTAAAAATATCATGCTATAATCCTTTTTCTAATAAAGACTACACAACTGTCTAAATCTTTCCCCACATATTAAAAGCAATTGAAAAAAAAAAAAAAAACATTGTTTTTGTGGATCCAGCCACSTTAGGAGACAGGAATCAGTAAACACTGAGCTAATCATTCTGTCTCCACTGACAAGCAGTGAAGGAGTTAATTATCTGCTTCTTTTCACTAATTCTGTTGCAGAGCTTGGTTGTGCATATTAAATGTCCAAGTTACCAGATTCAAAGAAAAACTTGATCTCAATTTGGCTACATATTAAAAGTGCCATTCCCTGTTGTCCTACCTAGCACTGTTAATTGCATACATTTAGCCCTCTATTGGAGAATAATTTAGGTTCAGATTGAAAAGAAACAGCCCTGGCCTTGGTTATTTTGGCATACAAGTCTCCAGTATGACTCTGTTTTCTAAGCAGACATTAATGATTCTAAAACTAATATTCATTGTTTGAAGAGGCATAGCGGCCTTGGCATTTACTTAACCTTTTGTCTCATGTATGAGACTGAGTCAGCCTAAATCCTTTTCTTAATTAATATCTATTCTTTTTTTTTTTTTTCCCTTTGGTCAACATTATTTATTAAACAATTTACATGCAACAATTAGAGCTGGGAGAGCTTAGGAAAAAAAAAATCACTGCATGAACAAGCTGGCTCAGTACAACAACAACAACAACAAAAGTGGTCTTCCAGCTCATAGAAACTCTGAGCATGAGTGAGATGTGAATACAGAGTAAGTAAGGTCAGGGTAAAAAATCGAAAACTAAGTCCCACCATTCACCTGTTAGCCCTAGCATTAAACTATTCCCAATTTAAAAAAAAAAAAAAGAAAGAATTTTAGAGGGAAAGAGAAAAAACACAGCTGTAAAAGCATAAAAACAGGGAACTGACACCTCTCATGAATGTCAGTGATAGTTATGGTGGTAAATGAAGCGCAATCACCGAACCTTTTTGCTTATTACTGTGATAGGGAGAGATTGTCCCTTCAGATGCCTGCAGTGTTCAGCAGGATGACATTGGCACTTTCCAGAGGCAGTTTCTCAACAGAGCTCACCTATTTTTCTAGTGTGCTTATTTCTGTATACTTACTTGCACTCTTGCAATCATAACTATTTTGAACATGCTGCTGAGTGTGTAATAGAAGWCTTTCAATAAATGTTCAGATCAATGTGGAAAATGGCAAGGTCACCTTTGGCAGTTAAAGCAAAAGCATGGTGGGGTGTCATCACCAGCTGTATCACATTAACTGAGGACCACACTGTTGCTGGCTTGCATATAAATGCATATGGGAAGCAAAGACTCAAGCATCTTTCCTCACCTATTCTCCTTCCAGCCGGCAGCTGTGTGTAAACACAGATCCTTTTCTAAATGACTGCAGGAGTGCTGACTGCATCACCTTTCATAACTTACCAAGGAGAACAACAAACTGGACCTACAAGAAAAATTATAACGCCTTCCAGACTTTGTAATCATGAGTAGTATGGTTGAGATAGTAACAGCCATGTCTTGCAGTCCTTAAAAACCCACAAGAGCAAGACTCATTCTAGGCACTGGTATCAATTCCATCCTAAATTGTGTTGTCAATGGTTCCCAAACTCTAATGCTTTTAAGATCTTGGTCTGAAAGGTTTTAGGAGACCTCTGAGCATCACACAAAAGTCTCGACCCAAGTCTTTCCGATGAATTGATAGACTGAACTCTCCWACCTGTATGACCAAGTCCTATGGGATCACACGCATGACCTACTTCATTACTGGTGACATGGTGAACAAGGTGAGATGACTGCRTAGAAGCCTTCAAGAGAGCTGAAATGGACCATTTGCACTACCTCAGAGCCAATGCTTCCAAAAGAAACCATCCAGCCCTAGGTATCCAGGTTTGATAGCACTCCGTATGTCTGCATTCTCTGCAGAACTACCTTGCCAACGTGATACTCCTTTAAATACTCTTAGAGGGAAGCAGTTCAGTTGGTAATTTCAGGGCATGAACTTGGACAGCAGGGTTTAAAATCCAAATGCATAGCTGTAAACCTAACATATTAATAAGTTAACAGTTTTCAATAAGACATCAACATTTGCATGCATCTTCCTACTTGTTATGTGCAGTACTACATTTTCTAATGTTTCTTGGATGCTAGCCAGAGAGTCTGGGTCCCTAGTTAGTTCATCTATTACTTTCTTGCCACAATAGATCTGGGCCTTGGCCAAGTAATGGACTCATACTGCATACAAAAACACAGAATTCTTTCCCTCATCTATTGATAGTCTTCATTTCCAAAGCAGGGGGAAAATACCATAAGTTATGATAAATAATTAAACACATAAAACCTCATCATTCACTGCAGAAGTATTTCAGCATCTTTTAACACTATGTGTAATCAAAAGATTTCTGTACATATTTATACTGCCTTAGTGTCCCTAAGGGTCTCATTCGTGACTGCTGACCTCAAAAAGAGAAGATCCCTTCCTTAAACCCTTCCTTGAGCTATTTAGGTCTTCCACAAGAGTAAGCAAGATTACGTGACCTCATATAAAAAGTGGAGGTAAAGGCTTCAGTGACATCTTCCCTTTTTCAGTGTTCCCCAAATTCGGATTATGAAAGGATTTTAGAAGGTTATAAAGGGCTAGAGGCTAGTCTTGTTTTACAGTTAGCCTCGGAAATTTTTATCCCTTACTCAGGGCCTCTGATGTCTTCATAGAAAGACATATGAATGCCTAGGAGATGACTTTACAAAAAGTTTCTAAAACATCACATCATTCAGTGCAACTATGATGGCAGGGTAATGAATGCTGAATTTTATCCTGGATTTAAGGGACCAGACTAACCCTTAAATTAACAAGTAGAGAAAAAGAAAAAGGCAGGGTTTAGAGTGGGTTATGGATGGAGACAGGAAGGTGTCCTGCAGCAACAGTATCCCATTCATGTGGACCATGTCACCTCTACCTACCTGTGGCAGAGGTACAGGGCAAAACCAAAAGAAGCACAGGGGACTTCTTGTCTTCACCTGGGCTGCAGATAAGATCACAACCTGGTCCACATGGAGTATTTTGCTGTCAGCATAACAGCAATCATAACTGCTAGGACTTGTAAAATTTTGCTAATAATATAAAGGTAGCTGACAAGTTAATAGAACACATGATTTCTGTCCCTTCTGCTTGATGTGTGTGAACATTTTTTTCTGCTTAATTTGCCCAAACAAAGCATCAGTGCTTTAATTTCAGTTATTTCAGAAATTAGATCCTGTTGAAGAATGAAAGGATGCTGTGTTTGAGAGGGGTAGCTTTTTTTCTTATGAAGACATGTAATTAATGAAAGCCATTAAAGATACTTGTAAAAATGATTCAGATTTTTATATATGATGACTAACTAACCTATTATTGCTCTTCTTGGTCAGAGATTAATGGGAATTTCTTAAAGGATAAAGAATTATTTAACAAGCTGCAGGATATGTATTGGCTTGGAATACACTCTGTGATAGTGTGAATTATAAGAAATGTGGTTGTTTATTTCCTTGACTAATGAACCACAGCTAAATTCAGAGATAGCAAGATGTCAAAAATAATAATAATAATAAAAAAAAAAAACAGACAAGTGGATGTTCCTTATGTGCATTTAAACACATCCTTCAATGAAAAAACTACTGTTAAGAAATTCAGATTCTCATGTGCTGTTACCCAGCATGGTATAAGAACACATCAGTATGATCTCTGATGTTACTGAAAGGCACCRAAGACTTTAGAAGAAGGATTTAAAGTAAGGTGATGATGAACATTCAACAGCTCCTCRGAAACACAGAGACAGAGCACAAACCACTTCTCTGCTTGCAAGAGCTTCGCAGGAAGAAATCCCTTTACAAAACAACGACAACAGCATATTCCATTGAAGATTTCCATGCAAAGAAAACTAACGTCTATGACCATGGGAAACAGTCCTGTGGTGATTCCCTTCATGATGGCACACATGGACGGCTTTTATTCTTCCAACCCTTTCTGATTATAAGTGACCTCAGAGTGTTTTGAAGCATTTCATCTCCACTGGGTTAAAAGGCACCAGCAAAGAGGCTTCTGCAATAGGGGAAGAGAGAGTAGAAAAACCTTTCAGGAGAGGAGGAAACAAAAGGCAAACCAGTTTCTTGGGCAGCCCGTACTACACCTAGAGGAAGGCAACAGCCTCACAGCAGTGGCAAGGGGACTGGCTCTTTGGAAAGGCTAAAAGAGCCACGGGGAGACAGGCTAACTAAAGGCAACGGCGTAATGGCTGAGGAAGGAGATGTGCACGTGCACCTGCATGTCCTGCGTGGCCTCACAACAGCCTCAGTTGTGGAGGGGAAACTGTGTCCGAAAACAGTTTCTGATTCTTTCCGTGATGGTTTTGCCCTGTTTTTTCTAGGCTGTCTGCTCTGAGCAAYGCGTGCAACAGGGATTCCTATGTCCAGGTGAAACATGTAAGTAATATATCCCTGGCTCTGGYAGAAACAATTTAATATTCTCCAGGCCTTTTTCAAAACTGATCCCAACCACTGTAGCTAATAGTGGTGAACCTCCTAATAACATAGCATAATACGAAATTATTTTAATATCCTCTACATTTTCCCCTTCTCAGGATCTGAGAGGTTTTCTTCCCTCCTTCCCTTTAACTTTTTGAAGGATCACACAAAGAACTGAATATCCATTTCTCCACGTACCTGGCTGCAGCCGCAGCACTGGAGGGGGTCCTTCTTGACATTTTAAAGGACCTGAAGTGTATGACAACATGGCATTGCAGTCCAGAATCTTGCCAGGGAACAGAATAAGAAGATTTATTTTATTTTTAATATTTGAAAGATTTCAAAAAGCATTCAACTGGATTTCTCACTAAGAGGATGAGTGAAGAGAATCCTTTGTAACTAAGCTGGGAGGCCCAAGTCTTTYATCCATTGTTACACAGTTTTTCCCCAGGGCAGAGTTAGGAAGGCCTGGAAGCCCTCGAAGCTTAACAAGGCTAGTACACTGGGTGGGCTTTTCTGCCACTCGCCTAAGCTCCTCTTGATGTAGGAGCCGTCAGAACGGAGCGGGCCCAGTGCTGGAGTCCAACCCTGGCAAACAATTATTTGGGGCAATCTGAGAACCCATGCACTTAAGGAAGGGAATTCGCTCGCAAACGCATGTCCTTGTGCACACACGGTACCACACCACTTAACGTCTGCTTCCGAAACAGGCTGGAAGAAAAGAAGAATGCCACCGAGGATTCCTAATGCATTGGCACTTATATTAATGGCCATGCCTAACACTTTGCCAAGCCACCTTTTCTTGACAGCTTTTTCCAAAATATTATGTATGGATAGTTAGCTGATGACACAATCTTTCCTTCAGGATGGATTGCTTAAAAGAAACTGGTATAATCGCTGCTAACCTTTTTTTTTTTTTTTTTTTTTTTTTTTTTTTAACTCCTGAAGTTCTTATGTTTCGATGTGGAATGCCCCTACAACCTTGATGTGCAGGAGTTGGCAGGTTTTGATCAAATGGACTGCAACACATTTTCCTGGAACTTGGTTCCTATGGGTGCCAGAATCACCAAGTTTTCCCACTGATGTTTGAGTCAGGCTGAAAATGCAAGCTTGCCTGAGTGATTTGTAAGTGCTATTAATGTGAGAAAGAGCTCAGGACCTTGGACAGGATATCCAAGAGGTATCCCGCCCAATAAGATAGATTCTTATGCTCCTCCCAAATCTTTATGTAGGACTTGGTTAACCTGGTTCTGCACAAAGCCATAAATATGCAAGAACTCCATTGGTACAGTGCTGCTTATCAATATCATCTTAGCACTTTGGTCTCTTAGTACAGGCACAGAGCAAGTAAATGAGCATGAACCAGGAGAAGCAAGAGAGTTGACTCTACACATCCATCTGTGCTTCAATCCATGTGTCAGGGTTTACCATTTCACAGAACAAAGTTGCTCTCAAAAAGAAAGGTAAACTAAACAAGCTTCTAAGTAATTAAGCAACTCTTTCCTCACTTGATACAAAACTTGAGGGATCCTAATGTAGCAGAAACTGTAAAGCCAAAGTTCTTGCCTGTGTGTCCACTGCCAGATAATAGGGAATGTGGAGTGGGTAACAACTGCAACACAAGCAATGCCTATTTKCTTCCTTGATCCCACTGAAATTAATGGTCTGTGTTTTAGGTATATGTCACTGCCATAAAGCAAGATATGCTTGGGGACCAGGAAGCATCTGCTTCTGGTGTTCAGGATGAAGTTACAGAGCGGCAACAGCCATTCCACACACAAAGGTGCAGAAGGATTTTTCCTATATGCTCACTTCTCCCTTTGTACATTCGAGCAGAAAAATGAAAGAATGGCCAGGTCAAATCTGGGGCCAAGGTAGAAATTTTTCTAAGAGCTTTGAAAGGGGTCCAGCTAACAATTTTTGAAGGTGCCACCACAAGAAAGCACAGCTTCTGAACAAAACCTGTCCTTCCTTGTGGGCATGTGTGCTCTGGCACTGGCAGGAATCTGCATATGAACTGCATCCTCTTTGACCTCATTACTCATCAAAGCCTCTTCTCCAGTGAAACCCACCTCTCCTTCTCCAGCCCAACTCTTCGTAAGCTGATGCTTGAATAAACCAAGAAATATGTATCATACTAGGGAGCTATGCTTTAATGTTTATGCTATGGCTTTCTGTATAATAGGAATAATCACTATTGCTTTGTAGTACACTTACAACAAATAGCTTTTGAGATTGCTCAAACACTTTAACTCCACTTCAGCTCTTAATCAAACTCAGCAGCTGTTTATTGCAATTACACTATAAAGCAATAGACATTATCCCTTAACTAACTGTCTTATTAATATAGGTAGTTACACAGCTATTTCATAGTTAGTCTTAAATAACTGCTTTTAATTATTTTATTAACATAAATAACCATCTCAATAAATTTAAATTAAATGCGTATGTGAGAAACGTAATTTAAAGCTTTGCACAAAATTGCATCTGTTTACTAATGTTTAAATTGATGTCATTGTGTTAATCCAATTAAAATACAACTTCAATTTATTTTGATTTTTGATCACCATAGAATGCCTAAGATGCTAGGACTTCCTAAATATTGGAGTAAGGATTGTCTGGTCTGACTTCTGCTACTATATTTTTTTTTGCTATAACATTTTGCTGTCAAGAAAGAGCTTTGTTTTTAACTGCAGAATTTACAATTGAGTATCAACATTTGGTCCTCTTGATTTTCCCAGTCAAAGCAGCAGATGACACTGGACCAAGTTTTGCTTTCTATTTCACTTGCACAGCCCTGCTTTCAACCCAGAAAATAATCTTACTTTCCTTGGCAATACTGGATCCTCCATGGCTTGAGGGATTTGTAGGATCATTCTATTTGCCATTAGCAAAAGAAGAGGTAGAAGTTGGCTGACTGAGCAAGAAGCCTCCTTGCTTTCATTCCCTTCATTCTCTCATTGGAATGAAACAACTATTTCCCATCCTATTCTGTCTTAGATTTCTTACCTGAAGAATAAAGAATAAATGTTTGCTGAAAGACAATGAGAAGAAGAGATGGACTCCTTAATCTGCTATAGGCAGGAGAAAAGAAGAAGGTGTTAGAAAGCATTGGGAGAAATTTGAAGAGGCACGTGTGAGTGAGCAATGGGGTGAAGGTATGGCTGGAAAATATAATGGGCAAAAGAAGGTGAGGAGACTTCACACATTTTTCTGCCAGCCACTTTTTATGCCACTATAAGCCTTTAGATCCTAGTTCAATAGCCGGTGCAGAGACCCGTAAATATGAAATGCTACTGCTTCAAAAAGAAAAAACTTCTCCCCCACCTTGAAAGTAATTGCAATGTATTTAAAAATATATATATAAAAATCAGGAACATGCAAAGCAGAAGTTCTCTGAGGGTCTTAACTTGGATATCAGCAGCTTTTAAACTTCAGAAGTATTGAAAGTGATGTATATTTAGCTGTTGGGTATTCGTTGACGATATGGCAGGATAGTAACTACAGAAAGAATTTGGCCCATGAAATCCAATCTACAGATGGTGAGTCCTGCTAACTAGCAAAGTCCACCCAATACTCCGGCTGCTAGTTAGAGGACATAACCTCCCCACAAGGAATCATTAAAGGAATGGCATTTCAATGCATGCACATGTTCTGTATTTGGATCAAGGGTGCCCCAGTGACACAGTGCCTAAGGACATGTGGAATGTAGCTGGAGRTAACAAAGATGAAAATGATGATTTATTTATTTTAATGCTTCCATCCAAATGTAACAGGTAACATGAAGGGATAATTACAGGCTCCRTCAAAAAGGGGTTGTTGATGCTGGGATCTGGCAGACACACTAAGCTCTGCAGGAGACGAGCTCTTAAAGTTTACAGACTGTACTGGGCAAAGACACAAGCAATTTAATACAAAGGGATTTTACAGAAAAAAAAATGTAGAGACTAAGAGCGAGGGGAGATGTGTTTAAACTTCAGGTAACTGAGAGTTATCAGGGTTTGGATAATTGAAGTTCCAATGTATATTTGCCTACATTGTCGCTCACCTTTGAGCCATACCTAGGCATCTTGACATTTATGCAGTCTGAAATCCTGAAAGCTCTGAGTTTAGACAACTAAATTGTTGCTTGTCAATTTAGTCTTGACTGAAAGACAGGTGTTTTGTTTCAGAGTAACACTCCTTTCAGACTCCTCTATTCCCAAGCCCAGATTACTGAGCTAGGGAAGTACTGAAAATGAAATAGCGTACAAGCAGCCAAAGATATTTACATACCTTGAACAAAGGAATTCTTTGGGTAAAATAAGGAGTTTTAATTTTTTTTTTTTTTTTTGTCATATGGGATTCTCAGCTTTAGCGCTCTGGTGGAAGCTGGGAAGCTTGGAGGCTTTGCAGGTTCCTGTGTTTTTTGGCAATGTGGTAGATCCTTTACCTGGCTCCTGGCACACAGTTTTACAAGCTTGTTTTGCTGAATGTAAACACTGAAGAAAAATGCAGCTGAAAATCTGAACCAGAATTGTCCAGAAATTTAATTCTGAAAGAAGGCATGCATGCTCTGCACACAGCAGCCAAAGGCAATAGTAAAAATTAGGAGTATCTTTTAGCTATTTGATGCTTACTTGCTTATTTTACATGCAGTTCAAACTGGATCATTATTACTGGTCATTCATTCTTACCCCTAGTAAAGTGAGTGGGGTCTTTTCCATTAGAGCACAAGTTCTCTTGGTGCAACTTTGCATAGCCAATATATACAGCCCAAGTACTGCACACACTGATGGGGCTATCTGATGGAGGGTCTAACTGCACACTGATGGGTCCTATATCTGACCGTGGTTGTGGTTCTGTACTGTTCATGCAATGAGGAAGTGAATCAGGGAGTCCAGAAAAGAGCTCAGTTAGATCATGGCACAGTCCAGCTGACCCTAAATCTACCTCACCCTGGAGATGCTACCAGCAGGGAGAAACAAGTAAGTCCATCACCATCAAGTGCCTCGCTGCAGAAAGCAGCAGCATCATGCAAGACCTGCAACGAACTGCCCTTGCCTACATTCAGCCTCTCTGATAATTCAGTTTTGTCTATTCCTGTGGATATGCCTCTGTATTTGGGTACTGCTGAACCGTACACTTCTGACTTCATGGCCTCCTGCCAGGATTTGGGCCTTAATTCTTTTGGTTATGCCATTAGTGCTGAAGGCAAGAGAACACAAGCTTCACTGTGCTGACCTGCCAATAACCTCAGCTCTGACCTGGAGGGATCACCTGTACTTGCAGAGGTTAAGGGACTCATTTAATTTAGACCCGTAAGCGAGATTTGAACTGTAGCCTCCAAAGGAAAAAAGGCAGTGGTTTTTTATCTCATAAGCCACATGGCTCTGGTTTCATGACTGATGCTTATGGCATCATGGTATTGGCAAACCACAGAGATATTAACTGTGTGCTCTATTTTCTGCCCTTAACTATGGCCAGCTAGTCTGATTTTTCTTTCTTTCTTTTTTTTTAAGGATTTGAGTGACAAAGTGACTATGCATATCATTCCACATTTGAACTTCAGTATTTCTACCTCTAGTGTGTAATTGGATCAGCTGCCAGTTATAGAAAGGAGCTGGGTGAGTATTAAGTGTGTGGAAAATGAAGAAGAGTCCAAGTGTGAAGGGGAGGAATAATTTGACAAAGCCTGCAGTGAGCTGTATGTGGTTTTCTCATTCCAAAATGGAGTAGGTTTTGAAGCACACAAGAAAACGCTGGCTTTGATTTACAAGCTTTGGTTCACAGAACACTGGCCACATTCTTGGAGTGACTCAGGACATTTGGAAAGCTGTAGGACCTGCCYCAAGATGCTTACAATGCAAATACTACTATATGGGGGAATGGCCAAAGGCCAAAGAGAAAAACATCCTGTTTTAATCTGAAAATAGTCTGGTTTCATCACTCCTTAAAGCTGGGCCTTGGTCAGGCAATGCAGGAATCTACTGTCATGAACTTTGCATCTCATCAGGGCTTGGGCTTGGGCTGTTCATGATATGGTGGCCTTCACCCAAATGCTATTTTGTAAAAAGAAGCACATGCTTCTTTTGAGTTCCTCAATGAAAGGAACAAAGCAAATGCAAGCAAAATCCTTTCCAAATCTACTACAGAATTTAAAGTAAATCTCAGTTCTTTAAAAAATGAGAAATAGCTGAGGATTCTGTCCAGTCAAAAAGTGAGAGTGTTTCTCTTGGGACAAGAAAATTGCCTTGCCACTGAGTTGTTCCATTAACCATAGTTATGGCAGGATCATACAGACAGAAGACAGTTCTTTATGCCGTAAGTGCTGGACCATTTATATCGTTGTAAAATGCAAGCAAACYCTCTCACATATGAGCAGGCAGTTTGCAGGCTCCTGGTCAAAGGCTACTGGTGGGACAGAAGAGCTGCATACTGAGTGGGCAGCCCTCGCTCTCTTCACACAGTTCAGAAGGGCTATAAAATACAGCTCAGGACAACAGCCTGATCCAAAGGCAACAAATGTAGGGAGTAAGGAGAAAGGTCTGCAGGCTACAGTTAAAGGAAAGGTGACCTCATCCATCCCGAATCATAAAAGAAGCAGGAGCAAACACAATTACCTGGAAATTCAGGTAGTTCTCTCTCAGCTGTAGAAATCCCACCATAAAATCCACCATGATGACCTGTGAGGAATAAGCAAGAAGTAATTTTTTTATTGGTACAAATATACAGGCCTAGAAGAGGAGATTACCAAAATATGTCAAGTGTTTTGACTACCCAGTGGCAGCCAGGTTACATATAGTATTGTTAAGGAGGCAGAGGGAGCAAAGAACATTTTTATTTCACAACTGCAGGTTGCTCCAAGGTAGTTTACTGCCACCTAGGACCATTCTGCTATTCTGGGATTGGAAATTCTTCTGGTAGGCCCTCAACAGCAGCCACTAGCTGGAAAGAGTGAAGCCCAAAAGGGCATTGCAGAAAGGAGTCACTGCCACAAAGTGGTATCCTTTTTCATTGGTATAAGACTCTGTAGCCAAGTCTCTAAGGCAAAACCAAAACAAACAATAACAACCAAAAAAAAAAAATTTAAATCATTTCTCTGTGACTCACCAGTGAAGGAGAGGGCATCCAGACCGAATGCCCTACCTCAAAGGAAACCAAGATTTGATTAGAACATCTCAGAGAACATCAGGGAGAGATGGCTAGAGACAGCAGTGTAAAGGTTTTATCAGCATGAGTTTGGGATGGCCACATTACTCATAGGTCACTGTGCTTTCCAGCTGACTAGAGACAGATGAAATAAAGAAGGCAATGGCCCCTGGATTTTCAGGTAGCAGCTGCAGCCAAGTCTGCTTCTTCTGCTGCCCTTTTGGCCTGGAATCTGCAGGCTGTTGCTCCGAAAGGGGCTTTCTATGGAAAGGGAACCTCTCATACACGCTCTCCAAGACCAGCAAGCAAGCTCTAAAGAAACATGAAAACAATATTTTAGTTGAATACAGCGGGGAAACTGCAAAATCAGAGCAGCTCTTTTTGCCTATATTTTGCACATCTCCAATGCTTTCTAGTACTATAACCAAGGCCAAATACTTCAGAGACCCTTCACGGATCTCAGCCATCCAGATCAGTGTCGCAGCGAGGCAAAAAAACAACAACAAAGGAGTTATTCTGGGGAGAATCCATGCGTTCCTCTTAGAGAACAGGGACAGTTCCTTATGTCTCCTAACAGTGGGCACGATAGAAAGATCCCATTATATAATAAAGACATCACAAGTATTATTTATTTCTACTGAAGTGGTGCCTGTGGGCCTCAGACTGCATTGTGCAAGGCACTGCACAAAGAGTTTTCAGTGGAGCACTTGCCTTTTTCAGAAGCTACAATCTAATCAGATATACATGCAGAGATCTTGACAGCTCAGTGGAAAATAATATTGTCGTTTCTGATATTTTTTTTTTCAAATTAGCAAGAGCTTATAATGAAGCTTTTGTAAGATATCTTTCTTCAGGTTTCATAGGAACCCTCTCTTGCTTGGAATGGACAACMAAGGAGTGACTTTCTCTCACTTCATGCCATGTTGCTGGTCTCCTGTACCCTCTGAATACTCTCTTCAGCAACATCAAAAGTACTTTGTGCTCCAGGGGTTCTTCTGCACTCACAAAACTATCTCTTTTTTTTTTATTATATAAAAAAAAAAAACAAGAGAATTTCCCTTCCAGTGTCCATCTTTGTGACAGGTCCTGATGACAGTGATTAGTGACAGAAGCAAAAAAAAAAAAAGAAAAGCCCCAAAACACACCACTCACAAACACAAGTGCCTCATTTCCTTTGCATTTACTTCAATATTTTGATAATCTGAGCATTTTGACATTAAAATTGTCATTGAGATACCTAGAAAACAGTCTACATTACCAACAATTCTGTGATACACCTGTGTGAAAGCTTGTATATTTTTCCATTAAGAACTCAAATCAGCTAAAACTCTGAGAGCTGAGTTTCAGGCTGATGTAAATCTGTAAAGTTGGTGTCGCTACTGGCATGCTGGTTTACATTAGGTAAATACCCTACCTTTAAGTGCCTGGGTCCTGGTGTTTCCTTTATTCAAGCAAGGGGGATACATACCAGCAGGGAGAAGGTTTTACGTCTCAAACTCTTCCGTGCTAGGGGCTGTGCAAGCCATCTGCCCAGAAGTACTTTTTAGTTCTGGAAATGATGTTTCCTTTTTTCTTCTCAGTGCAAGAAACAAGAGAATCTGCCCTTCTGTCAGCCGACTTTTGAGACTAGCCCTGGCAAGAGCCCGATCTGTGTTATCAGCCCAAAAAAACCCCATCCAGGCCCCTATTTCAATGGGGCAGACCGAGTTCTTGGGCGATTCCCGTGGTGCTCGCCAAGGCGAGGCCGTCTCGCCTCGCCGCTCCGTCATGCCGCGTGTCCTGCTGCTCGCGGGGCGCGACGGAGCGGCCGAGAGYGGCGGGAAGGCAGCGGGATGGCCCCGCGGCCCCGGGGAAGCGTCACCAGAGCTGCTGCTCTCTGCAGAGAGGACGGCCAGGAGCAGGGTGCTGAGGAAGGGAAAAACTGCTGGCACCTCTGTTGTATTTTGCTGGGATAAATCATTAGAGGAGAGGAAGCCTGAGATCAAGCAAGAGGCAAAATGGTACTAGGGAAGAAGGAGARAAAAGGGAAATGCAGTAATAATGGAAAACAACAGTAACAACTCATGGGGAAAAAGAGGACTGACAGATAGCTTCACAAGCATGAGCAGAGAAGGATAAACCAAACCTTGCCAAAGCATTAATAAAGAAAAACAAAATGCATTTTAAAATGCAGTTTAGAAAAAAAAGCAAGAGGATAAATAGAGAAAGAAAGGGAAGGTCTTGTAGAATAAGAGGTAGAAGGTCCTTCCCAAAAGAGAGGTCAGTACCCAATGCTAACACATGTGTTTTACTAAGAAAGGAGGAAGCTGAAGTGAAGCGAAATAGATCAAAATAGAAAATACTACTTATAAACAAAAGAGATTGCTGTTCTGTAATTTTTTAAAGTTTTCTGTGAGCATCCCATCAAAAATGCCTTAAAATGAYACCAGCTTTCTGTAGGCAGAAATGCACAAATACAGCAAATCAATCCTGCTGGTGAGATGATGAAGTAACCAGAAGTTCCTTCCCTTCGTGTCACACAGTGATGCCTTGGTCCATGACATCGTCTCTGCAGCCCAACTGCTGGCTCCAGCTCTATGTTTAGCAATACAGAGGATGAGGATGCCAACATTATAACTAGTTGGGCAACCCAGAGCTCAATTCAAGCAATAATTACATGGGCCAATTTCTGACCAAGGCTCCTCAGGCCATATCCTGCCACAGTTCCCCTTTTGTCACTGGGGAGCCAATTTATCTAAGACAGGAAAAGACCTTTGGACCATTCCTGCCAGGAGGTCTAATGTGCACCCTTGCTCAGAAGTCTCCTCTGAATAACAACATCATCCATAAAAAGACCAGATGGCAAAGTGATGGTCAGGAAGTATGTGGTCTACAATTGAGCTTGCCCTTGTGGTAATGATAGTAACCTCACACCATTGATTCCACTAAACCCCAGCTAATCTCTCCAATCTCCTCTGAGGTCCCTTGGAGCACAGATCCAAGCTCACCTTTCCACAGGTCAGAGGAGCACTCAAGCCAATGAGCTGGACTGACCTGAAGCAGCAAGACTGAAAGAGGAGCCACGACAAGGATGTTCATGCACAAAGCAGTGTGGAGACTGGCTTTACAGAAGTCACCCCAAACACTGAAGATGGGCTTCATTTTTGCAAACATCATCCGGGCCTTTCCTCTAGCTTCCGAGGGCAGACACCCCATCCTCTGGAATGGAAGTCATTGCAGGCCTGAGGCTTATGCCAAGGTCATTTTTGTACATAACTCTGTTTTTTGGAGGACAGGAGGAAACACTTTCCATATTGGACCAGTTTTAAAAGTAAAAGCGAATGGGTGACCTTCAGAATTTATGTAGTGGCTTTATGTTGTCCCCACTGAAATGTCTGAGAAATCTGAGCTACAAAAGAGTTTTCYATCCTATATTACAGAAATAAAAGGAAGCAATCCTTGGGCACTACTGTACATATGGATTAAATATTGTTTTCACTTCTCTTCCATCAATTGGATTATATGGTTGATATTAATCATTTAAAGGGTAATAATCTGCCTGTTGGTCAGGGCCCTATCCTGAAAGTGATGAATTCAGGCTGACATTGGTCACACCCAAAAAGCAGGTTTGGCAACGTATCTACACCATACACGTACACTGCTCACGTATRCCACGAGAACCACATATAGCCCTTAGTTTATTAGTAAAGCCCAATTAGCCACTGTGGTTTGCAGCAACACAAGTGAGGTGGCTGTCTGGCCCAAACTCTTTAATTCCACAAACTACCAGATTGCGCCGCTACAAAGATCAGGCTGCTGCAGAGGCTAATTAGCTAATGCCCAGATCCTGAGCTTTTACTCAGGCTTCAACTCACTGACTCTAATGGAAGTATTACCTTAATTTATGACAGCTTCCTTACCAAGAGCGCTTCCATACACATCTTAATTGCTAAAATAAGCATATTTTCTTTTTTTTCTGCTTTTTTTTTTGGGGGGGGGGGAAGGGGAGGTACTGTTTAATTATATAAACAGGAAAAAAAAAATCACCTCCCGTTCTGAAAGAGACAGCTTAGAGAAGCAGAGCAGCCTTCTTTTGTCCCTCTCTAGCCCCAGTCACACACCACACCAGTTCTGCCCCTGCTTTAAGATTAGCTGTCGATCTGCAGATTGACTGTGTTCTCCTTAAGGCCACACATTCTTGGAATTTGGTTATTATATTAAGGTGCCTTTCTGCCTCGAAATGGGCAGCTGCAGTGTAAGTGGAACACAAAGGAGCAACATTCAGTGTGCTCCAGCACGGGTCCAGAGCCCCGCGACTCCGCGGTGCTGCAGCCTTTTGTTTCGAATGCAGACAGATAAAACTACAGATTCTTGTTTTTTTCTTTCTTTCTTTTTCTTTTATTTTTCTTCCGTGATGGTTATAATGCAGAATATGAAAAACTCCTGGGATGGTTTAAGCTGCAGGGTATTCTCCCAGAGTTCTGTCCAAGAATAATCTAGTAAAAATGTGGACAGAGAACCATCGACCTCTGCTTTCCCCCGAACATATGCAGCTCTGATCAGTCTGGTATTTCAAGAAAAACAAGGTCCTGAACCCTAATCCTCAGACACATAACAAAGCGCACTTCACAGCTGTGATGCACAGCTACTATCAGCTCCGAGGCCTGAGTGGGTCCCAAGACAATGCCTCCTTTATCACCCAGAGGACAAATATCTAGACAGCAATATTTTCTGCTTGAATGCTTCAAGCATCTCTCGCAACTCCTGACTGAAAGAGAAAACTGAGCCGAGAGTGTTTGCTGAGTGATTATTTTAATTTACTACTTGATGTAAATCTAAATGAACTGACATCCAGCTTGAGATGGACAGAAAACAATCATTGTGAGAAAAAGAAAGGGGGCTAATATTACAATATCATCTGAGCAGCGCGGGTTTAGGCAACTTCCGCGGTGTCAACGTAATAGATAGCAAGGCAGGGGCTGCATTTCCTTTTCCCCACTCAATTACCATAATAAGTTTTGTAATTTTGGGGCTGTTTATTTATCAGGCACTGATAAGAAAGTGCAGCACTGTGGAGCTGGTCCTCGCATGCCCGATTCCTGGCTGGCACGCACAGGAGCYGCGCTATCCTCTCTCTGCCAGTCACTAAAATGCATCCTCCCCTCCCCATTTTGCACTGAGGTGGAGGGAGGGGAAGGGACAGAAAAAGGAAGGAAACTTCCCAGCAAAGTTGCYGAGCGCTTTGCAAAACCCGCCGAGGCACTCGGCCACGCTGACGCACGCGAACAAAAGACGCGGCGCTGGCGAGCGGGGTGACCCCGAGCCGCTGGAGCACGGACACCCCGGCACCGGCAAGGAAAGGCAGCACAGAACCCAAAAGCAAAGGAGCCCCCACTTCGATGAGGGGCTACGCAGCACTCAGGGTCCCCTGATTCCATTTCGGGCGATGGGAAAGCTCAAAAGGATGAATTGAGTTGGATARGGATGAAGCTAGATGGGTTTCTCCAAGCGCCATTCCACAGCCTGGGGATTTTGGGAGTGCACCATGTCCTCTTCATATATGATCCGAGCCACTACCTTAAACACATCTCTGTAGTTCCTTCTTAAATTCTATGGGAGGACTCGAAAGCATATTGGAAATATTTTTCCTTGGTACCATAAGATGTTTTTCATCAGAGTAACATGCCTCTTAACCCATAGCCATATATTCAATTAAATTGCATGGGCATATGTGTGTTTATTTACATAATGTGTAAATGTATAGCTGGGTATATATAAACAAAAGGCTTTCATAACACAGAGGAACACACATGGCGGTATAATTTGTGTATACGCGCCCTATGTAACTGCAGCAGTTCATGTCAACACCATTCATCACCTGTAGTCACCAAAATGGTGCCAGTACCGTTCCACACGGTGCCTGCAAGTTCACTACGATGGCAATCGCCCTCCTCAATTAATTAAGGACAATTTAAATATTTTAAGCGAATTACATTAACATGACAAAACAGTAAAATGTAAATTGTGGGGCTGTGAGCAGAAAACCTGAGACAAAAGTCCCTCTTTCAACACAGTCACATAGAGAGATTTTACAAACTGACAGTACACATTATGCGCCGTCTAACTGTGGACATTTTCTGTCAAGCACTTAAGCGGGGAGACACAACAACTACTTCAGTGTGAAAAAAGAATTATCTTCAGGGGATAGTCCTCAACCTTTAGACGCCCAAGCACGGACCGGAACCAGCATTTCAAACATCTCTGCTGTACCGAAGTTGTGCATCAGGAAGGTCTGTTTTAGCTAGTCTGGCTTGGTGATGGACCTTCGTAAAGCGTCTTTATGTAATAACACGATCACACCTGCTGCAATGAGAGCTTTTTAAGTGCGCCTGTTAAATACCGCAGCAGTAGGAGGGCTACAAATACATGCCATAAAATATTACGGAATCACACCTTCGGAGGAAGATTATCTTTTTGCGAGTTCTGCGGGGCTACTTATAACAAACTTGAAATTCTACATTGAAAATGTAGACAGCACTGAAATAACATTTTCCCTTCTAAGGACAAAACTCTGCAAGGAAGTTTTCAAGAAACYGAGCTTACATTTTTAGCCTTACCATACAGCTACTACAGATCTAGCACTCTTTCCACTGATGAAGTGTCTGATTAACACATCCCGTTATTGGGATTTGCAAATTAAAGGCTGGATCTTGCAACACTTATGTGAGTCAGCCTTAATCACATGAGTAGTCCCCAGTAGGAGTAGATGTTTCCGGATTGGGCCCTTCTGAAATGAGCAAAGCTTCATTAGCCCCTTCATGTGATTTTATAAATATGCATGCTCTAATGGAGTGTGATGATGTAGGTACATATAAACTCATGTTACTCATATAAGTACTGCCAGAGATCTCCAAGGGCCTTGGGACTTCCATGAATAAAATTAGGTTATGGTAAGATTGGTTCGTGTCATACAAAAATAATAGCGGGGGCTGAGTGACCTCTTAATTTCCCTCCGACTACAATAAAACAYACCACGATGCTAAGGCGACGGGGTGGGCCTACCCCCTGCCTCTTCTGTCCATGCTAAGCATCGCCCCTCAGGCYGGAGAAAGTTTCCAAATCCGTTCTGCGCTTCCCAGAACCTGAGAAAAACGCTCTTGCCATTTAGCTGTAAAAAACAGCCTCCTGCCACAGCTCTGCAGGCCATTGAGGGCTGCGGGACACCCGAGGTAGCTGCAAACGAGCCTCCCCGCAGGGCAAACGAGGCCACCCGCAGCCCCTGCCCTTGGGCTGGCACCGGTGCCGCGACAGGGATGACCCGCTCCGATGCCACCGACGTGGCCGTGAGCCGCCAAGCAGAGACGCAGGAGGAAAACCAGGAGGGTTGATGAGGAAACGATGATGGTGATGGTGATGATGGGAACCTCAGGCACGCGCAGAGGCAGGTTTCATCATCCCGATGACCCTTGTGTCGAACGGAGAAGGAGAAGCACCCTTTCCTCTTGGGAAAACGGCCCTGGCATCTGCAGCACTCGCACACAACTAATTTTCCTGGGGTGTCGACACTGTAATCTACAGGCAACACCTCGTTTCTTTTGGGTGATTATTAACTGCAATTCTAAGAATTATTGTAATTGCATTATTCTAATTATTAAAATATACTTCCCTTTAAAGATTTAAGAGCATATTTTTTAAATGAAAAAGAACACTAGAAACACAGAAATCCTTTGAATTCCTTCTCGTGCTAAAGAACCTGAGCACAATTTATCTAGATAAGTTTTAATTATAGCCTCCCCAGAAAGACAGTGCTCTGTATAAATAAAAAGAAATATAATTGATAAATGTAGTCAGATGGTACCAGGTTGTTTAAATAGACCATTAAGCTCAAAATGTCTAAAGTTAAATTAGATTGTATTCTCTTTCACCTAGGGCTTTTGTAAGGCACAACTGGCATGTATAGTCTTGTCCACATTAATTTTTACTGCCACGGTCAAAAAGCAGCATAAGTCTGAAGCTTGTGTAGAATTTTCTGTCTTTATTTGACGTGATCATAGTAGATGAATTAGCTCCCTTGGTGCAGAGAGTGAAAGAAGGTTAGTTGAGGGAAATAAGGAATTTTCAGAGGAAAGAAAAAGTTTGAGGGAAACATATGGTTTAAATGCTCTAGCCTATTTCAGATCAAGCTGAGAGAGTTGAGATCTGTTGGTTCAGAGATCCAGTTCACTGCACATTCCTACTGTGCCTGCCTACTAATTGCATCCCATGTTTGTCAATCAAATATTTGCAATTAACAAAAATATTCCCTTAAGAGACATATAACACAGGCTGCTAAGGATCCATTGCTTTGCTATTAGAGTCAGCTCCAAAGGAAAAAAAAAAAAAAAAAAAGAAAGGTCTTTAAAAATATTCTGCTGCTGATGACACTGCCAGACACTTCCAGTCAAAACATTAACAAGCAGAATAGGTGGCATGGGGGCTTTTCAAAGGGATTTTTTTCAAAGAAGAAAAACTTTGATCTTAGTGTTTCTGACCCATCCTCCACCTCTGATTCTTCAATCTACAAGTACATATAGTAGTTTAATTTCACTCGGTGCATAACTTGCCTAAGGATAAAAGTTGATCTAGATTTTTTTTTTTATTTAACTCCAATTTAACTGATGCTCTAAAGCTGCCCTATCACTGCAGAATACACACTCACACAAGGTTTCTAAGCAGAAACTGAAGAAAGCACGCAGGAATAATAAGAAACGCACAAGGTTCAGAGGAAACATTAATTTGTAAATAGGTAGAAATGCCAGTAATTTGTTGGGAATTGAAGACCTTCTGTATGCAACAGTGAAGCTTAGCAGCTGTGCACTGCTGTTTTATAAATCAATATTACATCTGAAGGTGGTGTTTGAATGCTTGTATCATTGTGGCTTGAGTCAAACAAAGTTCTGTGATAAGAAATGATCAAACAAAACAAACAAAATCCTTTCCCTGTCTCTTCGGATAAAGTCCAAACATAATTCCACAAGAGGGATAGAACATTCAAATCATCTACATTTTTTATAATTGCACAAACCCCTCAGTCACAGAAAGATGATTGGATTGGTGATGGACTATTGTATTCTCAAAGACATGGATCATGCCAATGGAGAGCTCCTGTAAATGATAATCGCGTGCACATTTTCTATATGACCTAAGTGCTGAGCTTTAAACCCCATCCAAGCCAAAATGCAACGGGCTGGTGTGAACATGACTGGGAACAGGGGACTCCAGCCTTCCATTTCCACCTCTAAAACTAATTCCTTCAGTGCTATGAGCAACCACTTATCCTCACTGCTGCAGTTTTCTCTCTCTAAATAGGCAGGATAATTTATAGCTACAGAAAAGAGCTCAGACTTTGGCCAAGTCTACCCAAGGAAAAATATGCCAGCACAGCTCGGCAGGTACAGCTTGAACAGCACATTTGCCACATGTTGACACAGSCTGCACCAGCAAACGGAGTATTTTTCCTGCCATACATCAATTCTCCCATGCCAACTGAAGCAGAATCCCTGCAATATTAGTGCTGTTCCCAAGCAAAGATGCTATAAAATATTGCACACCCCCACAAGTGACATTGTGCCATTCTCTCAGTGGCCACAGGTAATTGCAAAATGTTCTGAAGACACAAAGGAGCTACCTTCGCTTGCCTTTTCTTTTATCTTCCTGAAACATCCCCTTAATTTAGGTTGTGGCTGAAACACTCGAGTACTACAAAGCTAAATATTTGGAGCTGTATTATTTGCAGACAACAGGCAGAGAAGTAGCATTTCTCATAAGCCACCGAGCCCCGTTTCTGGAAGCTGAGGGAAGAGAGAGAGTTGAGTGAATAGCATCTGAAAAGAAATATCCTGAGAGACATCTGCTGGCCAGTTTTACCTCCTTGTTCTCCAGTCACCAAGGATATAGCACCTAAGGTTGCAGCTCTGGTCAAGGGGCAACCTGGTGGTCATACAAATCATAGCTCCGTAGCAAATACCAACCACGAGCCCTGCCTCTGGGCTCCATGAACGATTTAGCAACGCCYTTATTGTCTGACTTACTGGGAAAGGAAGCGAATTCATCACTGTGACTGCCACGAAGCGGGCTGCAGAGAAGCAGGACAGCTGAGCAGCAGGCTTATCCCACACCAGGCCTGCAGGCACATCTCCAGCCTAGTGACCAGCTAGCGACTTCCCTGCCACCGCTGAATAAACAGAATCTAAAGCTTGGCATTGCTCTCCCACAGCTGCCTATATACCCCTCTGCGTGGCCACTAGTCTTGGCTCCGCACCGGCCGCAGATAAAGGAGGAGAGCAAAGCTGGGCAGCACAGATAGCAGGAGAAAGGAGGCAGAGCCCAACCGGCTTTGAAATGGCTCCTGTTGTTGGCGGGTGGGATTTCAAACTGCAGACTTACACAGAAAAGCATCGTTTGTAAATACCCAGCTATCATTTTGCAGGGGGTTGTCAGATTAGAGAATTCTATCAAGGTTGAGGTGGGAAAAGGAGAGGAGGAGATGGAGGAGGAGGAGGAGGAGGAGGAGATTTCTGTTCCTGTCCTTTATTTCCTGATACGGAGACACTTTGATCCAAGAGATTCTTTTTCTTTCTTCCATCCTATTTTTTATTAAATCTGGTAGCATAATTTTGTTTCACAAGATGCAGGTGCTTGAAATATTTAAGAACTTCTCTGGTTTTGTATTCCTTGCCTCATTGATGAGAAAGCCTACGCATCATGACATGGTGAGTYGAAGCAATGATTAAAAGGCTATTGCATATGCTCTTCCCAGCTGAGCTGTTGTTCTCCTTGTTGTTTTTAAGAGTATAGAGAAAGTGTCTGCAACAGCTGCTAATAAGCTCTTATGCGACTCTACTAGCATCATGATCTGATCACCCCAGAAGTGCATAGTGGGAGCTGGAGAACCTGGTCTCAGCAATTTGATGAAAACATCCCTGACATATTTCAGCTACTGTAGAAAGTTTGTGACACCGAAAGGAAATTAAATTGTGTGTGTGGAAGGTTGAGCGGGAACAGGGCGCTTGTGCTTGTGTGTGCAYGTGAGATTTAAAGCCATGGGCATAGCAGGGGCATATGTGTTTTCAAAGGCACAAATGGGAATTAGACACAACGTCCATCGACTTTCAGAGGAAGAACTACCCTCTGTGCCTTTGAAATGCTCCCATTTTATTCATCCTATTTCAGTAAGAAACAATGCTGAAAAACGAAGGATTTTTTTAAAAGGTATCATAACTGGGACGTTACTACTCTAGGATGCTAATCTGGAGGCACAAGATGAAAACACACCAGTATACTAATCTTTTTTTTTCTCTCTCTTTTTTTTTTTTTTTTAATAATATAGGTGTCCCAAGAAATCATCTTATAGGAACTCATGCTCAGAACTTCAAACTTGAGTGATCTAAAATTATAACTTGACCTGACAATGGAATAAGTAGCACAAGAAGACTGAATACCCCAACTATCGAGGAGCATGGGCTCCATGGAGATGAGGAGTGGTGTGCACCAACAGTGGACTCCAATTTTTAGGAATTCCWAATTATTTCTCTGTTTTTTACATCTTGAATGCAGCTCTTGCAAAATTAGCTGAGATGCCACARCTGGTTCTTAGCAATCTATTCATCTGCATTCATAAACACATTTCTGCTTTTAAGGAGACCTCCTAACATAACAGTGCACCAGTACACGAATACGGAGCACAAGTCCAGCTGCCAACAGCACAAGAAGAGAAACAAGCTTTTTTGGCCATTGTTTTTTCTCACCAGAACAAGATAATTTGGGGATACAAATAAAAAAATGTTCATTCTGTAAATGCCAGTTTAAGACCCAAATCAGACTAGCTTAAGAGAAGCGCAGTTAGAAGAACACTTCAGGAATTCCCATTGGCCTCTGCCATAGGGCATGACTAATTGTTATTATCCCGTCCTAGACAAAGCGAAGGGTATTTGGAAGAGTAGAGTAATTGTATCTTAAGGATTAGACCCTAGGATGCTCCCCTATAAAACCAGTCTGCACTGGTGGAGGAGAGAAGGAGGCTAGTTAATTTAAGATAGATCCAGATGGATGAACCTGAACCCGTGTGTGCACATTACAGGAGCTGGGTAATTGCATAGGTGTGTGCTTAGATGCCATTTGGCTCTAATTTTGGTAAATATGCTGGTAACTGTTCAGTTATTGTGTTAACAGTGTCATGCTGTCTGTGCAGGACTACTGTGAGCAAACAATCTGAGGATGTTTTAGCAGCGCATATAGCTGCATATATTTTCCATAAATAGAAGTTTATTCTTTGGCAGACAAGCTTGCATTAGAGTTGCAAAAAYATGAGGAATATAGTAAGTGCTGGGAAAAAGGGAACCAAGCAGAGAGACAATCTGTGAGGCAGAAGAGCTAAATAGAGACTGGAAAGAGAAAGAAACAGAAGAGGAAAATAGGGGTTTAAAAGAAAAAAAATTTGCAGMTGCCAGTGGTGCACTGGAGGCCCCTCCGTCAGGTACCTTAGCAGGACTGGGCCCATGAGAGGGCACTYGGAGGGGTTCTGCAGCTCTGGAGACACCGACTGCCACTATACCCAACTTCCAAACAGAGTAGACTCACGTGGAACCAGGAGCAAAAGAATTATTAATCCTCATTCACAGTAATTAAACACGACCTACTAATAGGTAACAATTTCTTCTTTTCCCACTGATGTTAAAAAAAAATAACCTGAAGGTTTTTCAGGTGAGGCAAGAGAGAAGAAAGCTGAACCATGATGCTCAGGGAAATCAGGCACCGTGAAGTGTAAAAATGTTACGTCTTCACTTAAGTGAGAAGGGAGCTGCTGACAGGTGCAAGTTACCTGAGTGGTGCAGGCACAGACTGCCTTGACCCATTCAAACAGATGAAAAAAAAATAAAAAAATAAAAAAATGAAAAAAAGCAAAAAAACAGGCCATCTCATTCATAAATTTTACTGTATTTTTTTCTCTGATTTCAAAAAGGTATGTTTAAATGAGCAGAGATGACAATGGTAATTGCTCCTGAAAAAAAACCCTGAGCTCAACAACCAAAGACAATAATAAAGCCATTCTTCTCCTAGTTAGAGATGAACTCGGCATTAATTAATTTAGGACACACCTTTCTGAAGCTTGGCCATTCCCTTGGGCAACAACTTTACCTCACATTAATTTACAGTTCAATGGCAATTTTATGGATACTTGAACTTTTATTACTGTATAACCTACATAACCAGAGTTGAACTGCTTTTGTTAGTAGGATAAATGATAAGTCGGTTGTAAAATGAGTCATTGGGATCCTTCTCAGCACATTATCAGCTAGATGGGCAGAGGCTCAACGTGCCGGGGTGCACAGACTCCGTTGCCATTTGTTCCTCCTGTAACCTAGATTATGAATAACCACTGCACAGCCTGGTCTAGTCCTATGAATACACAAAAGCATCGCACCTCCTAGTCCTGTCCTACAAATAAGCGTTGCACAGCCTGGTCCAGTTCTACGAATAAGCATTGCACAGYCTGATCTTAGTCAGAAACAGGAAAAAACACCCAGGAAGAGATATAWTACTAGCTAAAATTGTGGTATTTAGTACCTTTGGTTTTTAAATAACCTGGGAGAAAATTATTGGAGGGAGATATTTAATATTATTTCCATAAATTCATATATTATCTTCCACTKGCACATTATCTTAATGACTAATTATCTATTTTCAGATTTCTGTATCTCCTTCCTTTATGTTGTGCTCACGTACTGCTCTTGGCTATTTTATTCATGTTGGTCACAGTGTCCCAGACTATGATGTTAGCTTCTGGAATGTACCTCAATTCCTATTAAATACAAATCAGAAAAAATCACACTATGGAAAGGCACAGCCATACTAAAAGTGATTACTATGGGCAAAATTATCAGTAGTTTATTATTCCAGCTCAGAATATTTCTCTTATGATATTGATTTTATTACAGAGGACTATTTATACTATGCAAAAGTTATGATAAAAAGTGCTGCTTTGCACTGATGTGTTAAAAATATCATTCTAATATTTAAAATAAATGTGTGTGACATTATTTTAAGCTTGTGGTAAAGATAGACTGTAGTGCAGTAAAAAATGTCACTTTTCAAGAAAGAAAACAGAACAAAATATTAATATCGACTTAGTCAATATTTCAGTTTTAGATAAAATTCACCTTGAAATCTAGCCATCAGTTTCTTRTAACACCAGAATTGATTTTTTTTTTTAATCTCATAGTAACTTCATTTAAATCCAGTCCTGCTAAATCTGTATCACTACAGAAAATGTAACTGAATGGAAAAAGTCTCTCTCTTTCAGCTTTAAATCTCATTTGATGGGTGCCTAAAATAATGCAATATGCAACTTGAATGAAAGTGTGTGCGTATGCACATGTACTTCTTGCAAGGTCTTCTTAGCCGTGCCTGCTGCATACATATTGTCAGGGCAAGACGACTGCATTATGGAAGGCCCTGAAGATTTCTGGCTGCCAGCTCTGTTTAAGAACCTGGGAGGTCCTGATGCAACAGTCCAAAGTGGGAGAGAGTTTGCACTTGGAAAAAATAGCTTTATGAAACCCTTCAAGTATTTAAGAATTAGAGCTGTTTAATGCATGATCTATGACTTCTAAAGCTCTGATCTGCCTAATCTTTCTTCCATCCCTCTCCCCCCAAAGGCATTATTAAAGCCCAAATTAAGCCATGCCAAATCCTCATATTCCATCTGAGTTTGATGTTTCAAAGGCGATGCAGTTCTACCTTTGTTTTGACATACAAAAATGTCACCTTTGCTTGGAAATGTGCACATTCGACAATAAAGGAGGAAATAAGGACTTCCTGGAGACACCTCACACGGTAAGCCGTGTGTTGCAGTCTGTCAGCAATCAACAGGGGCAGATGTTAAACTCGCCAACCTGTCCTAGAAGCAGTTCTTTATTTAATCAGATTCCCCTCTTCCCCACAGGGGATGTCTACAACCAGAGGGCCATCATATCCATCAGCCACCTTCTCTAAAAGGTAAGAGAGCCAGCTATCCTACATCTACTTCTACCCCAAATGCACAGAAATATCTGTGCCCCTGACCTACACACCCAGTCTGTGCAGACAGGTCAATGCATCACCGAAGACGTCCTGGGTTGTGCAATCCTCGGCTGGCTGCAAGTGATAACCCTAAAGCAGGTAGYTCTGCCCGCTGCCAAACCCGTTCCTTGCTGCAGCACCGTGGTAAAAAGAAGCACAAATTGCACAGGGAAAGACAGTATCYTTTATTAGGCTCACTGATATTCTTAGGAGTAATCAACATGCTTTGGGGGACACTTCTTCAGCACTTCTTCAGATATTAGAAAGAGCAGACTTTAAGATACGTTCTTCTTTTGCTTTCTCTCAGACTGGAAGAACAACTTATCTTTCTGAAAGCTTATACACTTTTTCTTTTCCCCTTAGTTGTTTCAGTTSGTTTAATAAAATATTTCATCTCTCTTTTCAAACCCTGACATGATCGCAACCACAGTGGATAAAGGCCAGAGCAGCATCATTAGAGAAGCATCTCAAGAACTTACAAACGCAAGTTTCTTACCTTCTGCAAACAGGTGGTGCCACTTCACCACCATTGTTTTTAACGATTTCAACAGAAAAGAAAAAGCATGAAAATAAGACTGYAGAAAGAGTTATTTCCATGTACAACTCTCCCAGTGTTGCCTTTGGACAAGAGAGAAACCCCCCAGCAGCAGATATGAGGTCCCAAGAGCTGATCTTTTCAGAGGCATTTAAGGTATTGCAGCTGACACAGGACATCTAAGCCATTTCTGCCCTGCTTGCAAAGCAGTGAGCCTTCATCCTCCTCTCCTTCATCCTCAGAAACCAGGATCAACCACTGTTAGTACCACCTGAACTGTACACCTCCAAGCACTGACCTGACCTAGAAAGTGTTAAATCAAGCCTGGCCTGCCTGCAAATCAGAATCTTAGATTCCTCCTCTTGTTATTAATTTATTCAGTGGGGGAAAGTATTTTATATATTGAGTTTCAATGTCTGTTATTTGATGGTAATCGATTAATTTTTAACTATTTTCCAAGCCCTCTGATGTTCTATAAATAGCCTAGACTAACAGAGACATTTTTATATTGGCAATGCAGATTTGCCATAAGGTTATTGGAAAGAAGAAAAGAGTCTAGTCTAGTATATTTGTTCAATGTGCTATTAGCTCAGAGAGGAAATTGAGACATAGTGAACTATGTAGATCTGATTCTGACAGCTGCAAACAATTCATAGTGAAAATGACTCAGCCTAATTCACATTTTTTAATTCTTTTCTCCCTCGCCTTCCTTTTTGGCCACATAAAGGGTTCAGAATGACCTTGGATTGAAAGCCCTGAATTTATCTTACTGTTTTCTTCCCCTACATCCAAAACTTCCTCACTGGGAAGGCAGTAAAATCATGGAAAGAGCAAACAGACCAACCCCACCACATTAAGTGAGGCTTGCAGCACCACAAATCCTGAAAAGGGAGGAAAAACGTGAATATAAATTTCATGTAGCCAGCAGTTCCYCATAAGAGGGCTCAGACCTTTATATCATTAATGGCAAATGTCAAGATCAGAGGTACGGGAAGGAACATGGGGCAGCAGCTGGCACTGGAAAGTCTCACATGAGACTCCTAACTTGAGAAAAAGTCTTTCACCATCGGCAGGAGAAAGGCTGCAGCTTTGCACGGTGTAGATTTTAGCTTTGTTCCTCCAACTGCCAGCACAGTGAGCACAACTCTAGGCTGCTTTTCCGTTCATTTCCTAGCACCTTTCTGACAATTTTTGGTGTAGCGTCTCATTTTGCGTCAAATACTTCCCAGACAGCGCTGTGGGCAATGTAAGTTGTTCTTCGGAAATTCAGTTTGGAGAGATGGGACAGGCATAGCCCTCAATTGTGGCAGAAAACTCAGAAACATTAGTGGCCTTTTTTTTTTTTTTTTTTTTTTAATTTACATTTTCCCCGTTAGTTCACCCTGAGATCCCAACGGCATGATTTACTAATTAATTACTATTATTAGCTAATGGCAGTGAAAACTGAAATTACTGCCTGCCTTAAGCATAACAAAATTGACAATAAATTTGTAGTCTGTGAATCACTTTCTTGTGCAGGTCTGGTGACCTAACAACACAGCAGCGAGTGGCTTGATGCTTTCAAGAAGACCATCTGGCACACACGGGGATGCAAAGATCTCATACCGCAAAGGAAGGGGCAAGGAAGCAGGGARTGGACACTCGTGTTCCTAGACAGTGTTCATAGAGGGGCATCATTAAAGCTGAGAGGGCTCGGTCCTCCTCACCAAGAGACATGGGTGGTGGTTCTTCAACTCCAAGGGTTGAGGTTGCCCCTTCCAAACAGGGGCCTGTTCATTGCTTGTCATTTGACACAGCACAAGCACATCCAACAGCATGGAGAAGGCTAAAGCTCCTGGCACCCGGCATTTGCTAGCTGCATGCAAAACATCCCAGAGTTTTCTCAGATTTTCCCTCTCCATATATATACATGGCACTTTTATCCTGTTGTGGAGAAGGCATATAAGGCAAGGGGCTAATTATGGAGAGAGCTGAAGGAGCTTCATGTGGGAATTACAACAGCTGTGCCAAAAAACTTCTGCAAAGTTTAAAGCTAAAACTGACAGAAATGGGTGCCAAAATTTAGGCCTTTAAATCCTCTCAAATGACTAAACAATGTCCTGATTCTTAGAAGTACTGAGTGCTTGGAGTTCCCCTGAGGACTCTGCATGAGCCTGGAACTGCCCCATGTGATAGGCAAGACATTTCTGCACTTAAACTCTCCAAAGCCTTTCCGAGGACTTGCTTCACAAATGCATTTCGGTATTTCTGCCTTAACAGAGTCAGCGGGAGCATCAGGAAAGAGACTCCTCAAGTGCTGAGGCTACACAGGGCTATTGCAAGGGCTCCCATGCCTTCTCCTCAAGTCACCACGACAGGAGGCAGAGAGGAGCTAGAAACCTCTGTAATTCACCATCTAGCTATTTTGCAGACCAACAAACTCCCACTTAGCACAGGATCTCTAAGTAGCTCCTTGCACTGATAAACGCTCTTCAATGCCCCAAAATTCATGCACAGTGTCCTCGGTGGTGCCTTGCACCAGCCCAGACTGGATAACTCATAATGAGAATTAAATGGGAGAAGCAGTTGTCCACTCTGAGAGCAGGTGTACGAGGTGTGTRCATGCATATGTGGATGCACATATATATCTGTTATTGTCTCTTCCAGTCTGAAACTGCAGGTGGTCACTCATGTTAGAACAAAATCAATAGGTAGAGAAGAAACTGCTTACAAAAGATGACCATGACTGGGTCACTCGCTCAAAGATGAAGTTAGCATTGTTACAAGAAGAAAACACTCGGAAGGGGGCTATAATTCAGTGCCTGCATACAATAGTGACTGGGACTGCACAGACAGATTAAGCAAAAATATATATTTTTATACAGCCAAAATGTGTAAACCAGATCAAAGAAATCAGTTACCATAGAGTGTATGGAATAGACTCCCATTCTTGGAAAGTATACTAAAGAAAGCAAAACCAAGAAGCTGCCAGCCAAAATCACGAACAGAGTTCCAGTTCACTCCCCCCCCCCCAAAAAAAAAAAAAAAGAATTACAATAAGATGCCCATAATGAAAGAAAAACCACAGCAGTATCTCAATAAAGAATACAAATTACAAGATTATAAATGGAGAGCCACAGTCATTTTGGACAGACAAATATGACCACAGTACAACTGGAGGCCAAATGATGGTTTAGGAAAAATGCCTGCAGCTTTCAAGAAAGCCAGTGGTAGACGCAAAATTGCTTCTAAGGGCAGGGTTTGGCTCTAGGTCTTGCACATGAATAATTGTGGCAGGGTGATACGGAACATCCCAGAAATAAAAGACCTGCTCATTAGAAACTCATCTAGCCAAACCTACGGGGAGATCTTTAAGGAAAATCTCTGCCACTTGTTATTTTAAAGAATCTGGTACCAGTCTTGAATTATTTTTAAAGCACTGAAATGGTTTATTAATAATAATGCCTCTTTCATCCCAAGACTTTTAAGTAGTTTACAGGCATTTATTAAATGAGATTCGCAGGACTCTAAACCTGCTCCCGCGGATGCCAGCGGTAGGATTTCCTAGCTGTAATGAAGCAGGATCCATCTAGCCAAGCAGGCAATAAAGCAGGTAAAAACATGCGGCTTGTTTTGGAAACACGAGAAACCACAGCTAAGCAATATTGAAGTAACCGGTTCAAAGTCTTGAAATGAATCAGAAATAAAGCAAGTAACACGGGAGTCCTAGTTTGTAATTTGCTCATTTAACCTTCAGCACATCTCAGCTCTTATGCACAGGCTTATTTAAACAAGACAAATAATATTGAAGACATACTTTCATTTCAGCACATCCCTATCATCAAATCACCATATAAATAAAAAGCATAATCTGCCGTGCAGACCTGAGAATTATTTCCTTTTGTGCACTGTCATCAAAGCCCATGCTTAAGAGATGTTTGCTCATCCTTGTTCTCTTTGTTTCACTAGAAATACAGCAACTGTTTCATTGGACAAAGTTCTGCAGCACTTTTGTTTCTAAACAGACAAGCTGGAAAAAAATAAAATAAAATAAAATAAAATAAAATAAAATAAAATAAAATAAAATAAAATAAAATAAAATAAAATAAAATAATAAAATAAAGACTCCAGATAGATACTAAAAGGAACCATGGGAGTGAATGATAGAAATGAATAAATTGACTATGCAGGCAATACCTCCAGAGAAAGGCAGCAAGTGCAGGTATGCCATGAGGGCAGAACAAACTTCAATATAAACTGAGGTCTAGACCTGGGAAAAGAAGCTTTAGCAACAGATCACAAAGAAAATATATACTGAAGCCAATAAACTGCAGGAAAACTAAAATCAAGCTGATAGGTGAAAGGCAGGCATGCATTTGCATTATGAGAAGTCCACTGAATTGAGCAAATGATACCTCTCCTAGGGGAATGCTTCATTACCATATGGACAAGGCA
This sequence comes from Nothoprocta perdicaria, assembly GCF_003342845.1. Classification (NCBI taxonomy): domain Eukaryota; kingdom Metazoa; phylum Chordata; class Aves; order Tinamiformes; family Tinamidae; genus Nothoprocta; species Nothoprocta perdicaria. Next base: position 831,084 of record NW_020454971.1, on the reverse strand, counting down.
TAGCCCATGATAAAGGATGGGGGAAAAAAAAAAAAAATCCCTGCAGAGCAAGCTCTACCCACAGAAATGGAGCAAGAACATTCTTGTTGAATTGTGTACTTCAGAACTCCAACGGGCCTAACAAACTTAGATATGGAGAGAAGAAAAAATAGCATGCTAAAATATGTGCTATCATGCCCACAAGCAAGGGTGAAGGTCGAATCAGAGGAAATTTAAAATGCACTGACAAACAAGCAGCATCAGCAAGAGCGGTGCCAGAAACTAGCAGATTTTATTCATTTCTACTGCAAGACCAAAAGAGGGAAAAACAACAAGAAAAGAAATACTGGAAGCCCTCCTCACTCAAGGGCTGTGTCTCCATGCCACTGACCTACTTATACTTCAAGCTCAATGTATGGAGAAAGGAGGGGATGCGCTCGCGCTCCGGAAAAGGGTCTTATACCACAACAATATTGTGCTACAACAGTGCACACAGTCTGGCTGTTTGGGGATTTATAAGCCAAGCACACAAATAGACAGTAATGAGTTACTCACCAGAGGCTGTCAAGCAAAGTTGCTAATTAGTACAAATGGTAGTAGATTTTGTAATACTGTCCCCTGCTTAAGTGGGAATTGTTCCAAGCCCACCTAACCCATATCTCACCGGATGAGAAAACTTACTCCCTTTAGTCCAGTGTGGCATTTCTGACCATTTTACAGTATGAGGCAGAGTCGGAGCTTTAATGGAAACTCAGGTGCAAAACTAACCACCAGAACCAAGTGACTCACCCCCACGTAATTCCTGATGAGACACTCGGCATACTGGAAATAATTACTCCTCACGCTCCTCACGGAAGACCTGATCCACCAATGTCAACAGAAGCCCTTTTTTGTAAGAACTGGGCCAAGTCCCAGGGTTGCGTGTGCCACTGCTGCTCTGGATAACATTACACCTTGAGTTACCGAATCTACGACACACACAGAAACCTTCTGCTAACCAGCAATTATAAAATACTTCCATTACACACAATGGAAGCATGTGCAGATAAAACTGTCAGAAAAGCCAATTAAATAAGGACACGTTTTTAATATTCCACCTTCAGAGAAACACTTTATCYTCTCAAAATTTCAGAGGTTCATGGTAATAAACTGTTGACATATTAAAGCCATTATTAGGTAATATGATGCTGAAAGGAAAATAAGAAAAAATATATATTTTTTGTTATTACAGTGGGTGGTTTTTTTTTAAGTTAAGAATTGCAGCAATGTTGTATTCCTCTTTCCTTTGCCAAGGAATGCACAGACAAAACAGTACATCAAATTTCAGTGTGTTTTTCTGGCACTACATTCTTCACATACACAAAAAAATCAGGCTTTAAATACCCCTGACCTGTCTAGCCATTGAGAATTTAAGACATTTAAGACATTTCTATTAAAATATGTCTTTCTATCATAAGAAATAATTTCTGTAATATTTTCTACAGTAAAAAGGCCTAGGAAATTAAACAAGATCAGAAATATTTAATATGTATTAAAAAAACAATTTAGACAAGAAAGGTCAGTAATCAAAAGGTGTGATACCTACAACCAGAGCCAAGTTACAAAAAGGGCTGGCCACCTATAGCCAAGTTAAACAGCACACAATTAAGGTTAACTTGGCTCTGCTGGCATATATAAACCCACACATGAGGACTGTGGGGGGCTAAGACAGTTTCAACAGAGCTGTGTTTATTTTGGCTGTTTTCATGACTACCCATTTTGTAGACTGGCTGTGTTTGTAGACATCACACCTTTTCACCCATTCTTTACCATTTGGCATCTGAAATGTTTGCCCCAAACATCATATTTTGTTTAGAAAAAAAAATAATTGTCAGGCATCCATATGTAGAATAGAAAAAAAAAATAAAAAAGGATGTCCTTTTCCTTCAATGTACATGTGAAATCCCCCGTGCTGCAATTTCAAACAACAAATTCATCAGCACGTTCTCTGACAAGGAAGTAGACTAGGCAGGAAATGAGGAGGAGACTTCACTAGATCATCCATTCAAACACAGCTGGATTGGCCAACGTGAAAAGTTGCTGTTATGAGATGGTAGCGTGGGGACCTGATAAGGATCACAACAAAATGTCTATCAAAACRTTTTCCAGCAGATCAGGTGTCTTGCTAGAAGGAAAAGTTCACAAAGAAATAGTTTCTTTCTACCAGAAATGTATCCACTTTTGTCAAAAATAAATACGTTTTGGTTCTTTTCTCCTCTCAGAGTCAACATGTGTTGTGCACCGGGGTATTCTCTCCCTTGATAGCTCTCGGGCACATTACATCCCAGTTCCCTTCCACTAGCTTTGCTTCTCTGACAGCCTATGCACACCACGATGTCCCACATAAAAGGACCTCCGAGAAATTAGATTTTGTAAATGCACGTAACAGTACGTGAGAAATTTCTTTGGAGACAGAACTCCAGGACGAGGTGGAGAAGACCTGGGGCTGCCTGGCCCTGGGTTCAGATGGAAAATCAGCTTTGGGCTCAGATGTCTTCCCTCACTCCCTAGGAAGAGCCACCACACAGTTACAAAGCCTGGTCCATAGATTGACAGTGGATTCATAGCCTGAAATTCACCCAGGGAAAAGAGCAATGTGTGATATTTCCTTGTAGTAATCAGGAATCACACTTTTTTTTTTTTTTTTCTCCTCTCTCTCTGTTCAGTGATTTCAGTGCAACTTGGGCTCCTAAACACTTTTATGGATCCAAGCCAAAACATATTCAGTAATAGATACTGAAACAAATTACTTCATGTGCCAGTTCTGTAGGTTAATTCACACAAGTGAGAAAACAGCTCTGATTGAAGGGCRGAGTGATTTTTAAAAATTTGATTCATGCAGAAGTGTTAACAGCCTTTTTCTTATACCCACAACTGCCGATCAGAACAGAATCAGTGGAAATGTTATTTCCAAGTAGTATGGTGTAAATAAAACCTCCTCTCTGTGACTCACCATAGTGAGTCATTTTTGTCTGTAAGTGTTGAGGGGGGTATAACTTTGTGCTCTCGTCTTCTTCTGGGCATTCTTCTTTTTGTTGAGAGCTTCTCCTTTCTCACATTCKCTATTGCTCTTGTTTTGTTGTTGTTGTTGTTTGGTTTTTTTGTCCGTTTTGGGCCTTTTCAAATCTTTATCTCTAGCAATTTACCTCTTGTTTGCTGTAACTTCACTCCACCTTGTTCAGCTTGCTGGCGTGAATGAGAAAGGACATGAAGTTATTTGTGTTATGTGTTGGCACCTTGTATAAAATTATATACAAAATAATAAAGTAAGTACGAGGGGCCATTAGAGCAGCAACACCTAGGCAAATTTAAACTCAGTGTATAATCACTGGAAGGCATCCTAAACCACTGCAGCTGAATACATCTGCTCATCTCTTTTAAGGACCTTTCTGTGCACGGTTTTGTTAAGTGTTCCTCACTTAAGCTAAGAATGGTCGGTCCAAGMCCACGTGTGGGGGCAAAAGTCTTGGTCCTTCTGAAACGGAAAAGAACAGAGGAAAAGCCAACGATGTCCTCAGCACATGATCGTACGTGTTGTCCCTATTTTCAGCCTTCCTTCCAAGAGCAGTGCGGCACCAAGTGAGGTTCAACATATTCCTGGGAAGCAAACACAGGGAGTGYACGAGACTACATTTCAGCTCCAAGAAGAAACCTTCCCCCATCTCTCCCGCTGAACAGTGATTCCTCGGGAAAGGTATCAGCTGGCAACTGTTCTGACAGGAGGAAGAGGGCAGGGACGGCGCCTGTGGAACACCCATTAGCGGGGATGTCAGCGGGCGCCCAGGCGTGCGACGTCCCGGCTCGCTGTGTTGGCGAGCCCTGCCTAACCAAGGTGTGTGGCCCACGTGCCGCAGGGCCTTCGCGCACGGCGGCGCCAGACCCAAGCGTCTCTGCCCAAACCTACCCRACACCTCGCGAGAGACGCTGAGCCCTTTTTAGGAGACAAAATAATGTCAYTACTTTATCCACGTATTTGCTGTCTTGCTTTGAACAGCTCCGGAATCACCACCTGAGGCCTTGCACTGCTCATGCCCAGGGGCTCTTCCCACCAAAAAAGTGCTTCTTTCCGAGCCCTCACAGCCCTTGGRGAGCACTGGTTGCTCTTATTACCTGCTCAAGCCTCCTATCTTTTTTTTATCTCCATAGAGGGATTGAGACCTATACAGGAGGAGCCACTGATTTTTATACCAAAGGCAAGACCCTTCTCTTTACACAATGTCGCTCCATCCCTAAAATACCCTGAATGCTAAAGGAGACGCGATTCTAATGAGAAAAAAAAAAAAAAAAAATCATGTTTTCATGTGCCTATGAATAAACATATATCATAAGTGTATGCAGGAGAGGGCCAAGATTAACAGTTCCTAAATATAATATTATATATATGCAATGCAAAGCTATGTGTACATAAACAAGAGACTTGATTTGTGGAAAGTGTACTTCCAAATTCAATAATTAATCTAAGCAAAGCAAGAATTATGCTAGTTTGTTAATTCTGGCAGATTAATACAAGCTTTCTTTTTTTTTTTTTTTTTTTTTTTTCCCCCTTCTGTGAAATAAATGCAGTTAGTAGAGCTTTTAAACAAGTCAGCCCTATTTGCCAAACAAATCAAATGTTCAAGGAGATTATGAACATTAGCAGACAATGATTTTGCTCTGTTTATTGATTTGCTGTAAGGAAAAAAAAATAAATAGCAGGTATTAGAGGAATACCATATGTACCAGTTCACACACAACACATGGGGAGTGCATATGAATACTTTGCTTTTCTTCACTTAGTTGTTTACCTAGTGGGTATTTTTTTTTTTTGTGGTTTGTATGAAAAAAGCAACATGTTTCAGTAAGCTCTTTATAATTCAACACAGCAGATCAGACTAACGGCAGAATRCATGAGATACACACCAATAAAGCAGCTAGCAGGTGTCTTATTGGAATTTCTTAAGTGTTCCTAGCAAACCAGGTGCCCATAGGAAGAAGATAATTTGCATATCACTTATATCTTTACAGCTGTTTGCAAATGCTGATACAGCCCCTTATGCAGGGTACTTAGCCAATAGGAAGCTAATATACAGTAGTGACTAATTGATAATTAAAGAAACCTTCAGGAATACTGTAAAAAATCTGGCAGAGGCAGAAGTGTCTCCTCCGCTCAGCATAGTCTGTTCTGCCTCGYGCTTATCACACCGCTCCGCTGGCTTCATAACAATTAAGATCCTGGAGATCTCCGCATCTCTGCGAATCAGGGGTTCAGGCACAATTTCCAGCGCCCTGGCTGTGTTTTATTGTTGTCTGATGGCTCCTTCTTTAGTCTGCARAGGGGATCACTCTATTACCGTCGCTGAGACGGCTCAGAGGTTGGCCCTTGCCCCTCTCTTTCATAAAGTAAGTATAATTAGATGATAACGCCCTCCTTGTCAAAACTTGCTGCTTATTTAAGCCTGTGGTAATAATTTCAATTTATTAAAGATTTATTCAGATAACATTATCATCACTGTTTATTCAAATGGACATTCTTTTTTTTTTCTTTTATTTTTCCTTTCCAGGGGAACAAAAGACATAATTCCTGCAAACAGATGTAACAAACCTGTCAAGTCCTCAAATGGTTAAGCTGAGCATTTTACTTAGAAAGGCTGACAAATTTTCTTCACTTCAAAATATCATTAACACCAATAACACATTTGCCCAAGCCTATTTCTAAGTTGTAAAAAAAGATTGCTACAGATTAAGACCCTTGATATAATGCTATAAGCTCCTAACAATGGTATCTTTTATAGTGAAGAGCAACTGCAGACACAAATTGCCCCCTTTCCTGCACCTTTTTCACAAAAATCAATATTAAAGTAGTAGCTGCCTTAACTCTCCCATAGACTATATGAGAAAAAACCACAGCCACGCTTAGGACAGTTTAGGTCAATAAAGAATCAATACTGTGGTTGAATCTGTAGAAAGATAAAAGACTTGGAACTCACTACAGTGTGCCCTATTGTTTCTCTCTATTCTGAGAAGAAGCTGAAGTGCCTCACTTTTTTTTTTTTTTTTTTTAAGCTAGCAATGAATTTAGTGTTTGTGGAAAGTGAGGGAGGTCACTGGAGGCTGCATGTGGCTTCAGTGCCTGCAGACGCAGGGTCTGATCTTGTTCACCCACACCTCCCATTCAGTTCAAGGGGAGCCGAGGGAGCACGAAGAATGCAGCCCTGGGCCCCCAGCGCGCTGGAAACCACAGCTCTGTAGCTTGCCTCCATCAAGCCCAACTCATTTATTAACTATGGAGGGACTACCCATAAAAACTCAGCAGTGGAAGGGGTTCTTATCATGATTTCTAGCTCCCTGTCCATTAAGGAGAAGAGAGCTGATTTCGAGCAGAGAAAGCTCTCTGATGTATTTGGCAATTGCCAGACATGTACATCCTACTTACGGCTGAAGTCAAGCTCACCTTCCACATCTCACATTGTGATTTGACCATACTTGAACCCCCCCGGTGGAAAAAAACACAGGTTCAGAGACGAATAAATATCTTAGCAGACATGCACACTTATACCCGCACACGCACGCACTTGCACACGTGGTTTGGATTTGCTTGCCTCTCTTATATCCCTTTTCTGCACATTGTGTACTACGTTTCCTTTATAAGCCTGAGAAGTGCAACCATATACCTGTCTGGAGAGTAACTGAACATGAAAAAATATTGGTTTGTGCGGACTGGAGAGTTCAGATAAAAACAATTTATGAGCCCAAGTCTTCCAAATTCTTTACCTGAGGATGCACTTTGTTATCCTACAAGGGGCAGCTTCTAACACTTCTCAGCTTACAGCAATAGCTCCTGCTCGGAAAAGCTCGGTGAAAATGGAGATAAAGCTGGAACTACMGCTCTTAACAAAAATTGGTAAGTAAGTGGGTAGCAACTGAAAAGATAGCCACAGTTTTAAATGCATTTGTCTGATGAAGGAAATGTCAACATGTTTAAATGCTGGAGCTTACAAACCCATGAGAAACACTCCCATCCCTCCTCCACTGTTGAAGTGTGATTAAAAAAAATGTGTATTTTCTAACATGTTAGACTGATATTTTCAGTTCCGTAGGATGCTCTAACGAACATCTAACCATCACATAAATAGTTTGTATAAAGAGTAAATGAAATTGTTCTATCCAGCCTTAGATGTTGTGCAATAATGTGCTGCAATAATTGGCTGATAATAACAATAATAATAATAACAATAATTATTACTAGAGATTAATAGAGAAATAATAATAATAATAATTGGTGGTGGTGGTGGTTTTATTGTTATTATTACTACTATTACTAAATACTACCAGACTAAGTTTCCATTTTATTATGTTGCCTGGCTCCTTTTCTACAGCACAAGATCTTCTAACCATCATGACCCTCCTCTCTCTCAGTGCAGATACTGGTACAACAGTGGCAATAAATGCACAAGGAAATAAACCTCGGCATACTCATGAAGGCATGAGTTCCTGAAGTGTTCCCAATTTGGAGAAGTGCTAGACAGCATGGGAAAGGTTAAAAACAACCACTTGGCTCTAACCCCAGAACAACACAAGGCTTGAAAACATGTACCATGAGCAAAGGAGATAACCACTGCGGAAAGGTCTATCTATAGGAAGTGCTTCTAAGCAGGGTTATCATATTCTCTATCCTGTGCTCACTCAGATCAGCACCAGTGTAGGTCAAAAACAGCACTAAGAAAAAGAACTGATCTTCTTTTTCAATTATTATTGCCTGTGTTAAAAAAGAAACCCCTCCCTTAATGAAGGCCACCATCGGAGTTGCTGGGATTTCCAGCAGAAAAACATGTATTTGAGTGTAAATCCACCTGGACACAGCACAGTGAGGTCTGTTGGGCCCTTTCTGTTCTTCCAGTCAATACAGGACAACAGAAATAAGCTCAAACCAGTAAATAGCAACGGAGCAATGGTGCCATGAACCTGAGCAGTTCTACCTAAACATCTGCTGGAATCCCTGCTGCCCCCTTGTATCTCCATCCTCCCTAAACTCATACGCCCTGACTCTGTGTAGGAAGATGCTTTTCTTTTTAAGACAAAGTTAGGAAAGTGGCTCTCCGAGCTTCTCTTTCCTTACAAGCAGCCAGTCCTGTGGGTAGTGTCAGGGCCAATATGCAGGTCCTGTGACATGCCACTGGCTTGGGTACTGCTTATGGATACTGCTTGCACAAACGCATGTGCAACTAGCTGACAYGGGCTAACAAGTTAGTGCTCTCTAGTAGGTTATTATCACCTATCTACCCATAAATGGTCAATGAGAGCATCTTATTGCCTTTTGTGCAGAAGAGTTACTATTATTCATATATTACAATACACTACTAATATTATTCATCCAGGTGGGTTACCATTCCAGTTCATTCCCAACAAGATCGCGGACCTATTTACATTAGGTTAGTTTTTGTTTCAAAACATGGCTTTAGAGCTAGAAAGACTCTTATTTTCCTAAACTTTCCTTATTTTCCTAAACTTTCCCTTGATTTTATCAAGTCAAGGCACACAAATTTAGTACTGCTCCATTTTAGCCTTTTGGTGTAGCTCATATAACAGGCTCAAACAAGAAAGCAGGCTCTAAGTAATCTTCTCCATTACTTACTCCATCGCCAACCAAACAACACCAAGACTAGCCCTGACTTCACTTGCTCAGGGTCAAATGCAATATCATTATCTGGTTTCATTTACACTAAATAATAAAATCTCCGTGTTAAATTAAATAGTGTGTAAACTTGAAGGTTTTACATTTATTTTTTTTTCTCATCTCCAACAAGATGTCTTAAACTGCCTCTTTTCAATTAACAACACCTTTTTGAGTCAGCTCCTGAGATGCATCTCTATTCGTTTGTGTGCTGGTGTACAGGGCATGCTAAATGTCTGATCTCTATAATAGCCTGTAAGACAAGAATAATTCTAGACTTATTTGATTTTTGTAAAAGGCAGAAACAACAAAATTAATCTTTACACAAACCACCCAAGGGAGCACTTAGTGGGACTTTTCAATCTATTCATGATCTGTAATTCCCAGCCCCCAAAGTTTCCATGTTACAGCTTAATATCTAGGGACTCCATATGTTGAGGGAACACAGCAGAACCAAAATGAGATGAAAAAAGAATGCATTAGATTCAAACATGGGATAAAACAGTACCCAAGGAGCCCTTGCTTCATTTTCTCTACCTGGAACCATGGGACAGTGCAGCCATCTCAGCCTCATTCAAGTGTGACATTTCTGTTGAATATGACAGTGGTGGCGACCTTGTCATTAACTGATGCTGCTAGCAACATTTCAGCTTTCATAACTCAGTTAATTTTCAAGCCACTGGTTACTGAGCCCCCAATATAATTAAATCATATTAAAAACATAATAACAACAAAAAACAATCCACCTTCTGATCAAATAGCAGTCAATGTTTGACTTGAACTCGCTAAAGCATGGAAGATTTCAGCTGCAGTTTAAGCAGCATCCTTAGTGTCCTCTTGTCACGTCTGGCATTCAGGCATATACATGAGACCCCTGTTGTCCTACAGCTCCTCACTCCGCCTGAGGCATAGATGTAAAATTTCCAGCCTTAATACCAAGAAGCCAGGTTGAAACTTTTGCTGCAGTAATATTATGTGTGCAAGGAAAATCTAGACAAAGACATGCTGACTTCCCTGCTGTATTCACCCCCATCCTTTTGCAGTCTCTCAACTAGAAATGGTCTGCTTCTCATAGAGGACCCCTAGGCCTGCGGGTGACATTGCATTGCCCAGTTAGGGCAAGTTGTATATCCCCAGACAAGTCCTCTGCCCTGTTGGAACCTCCTCAGAAGACAACTTTCCCCTTGGACTTGTTCTTCTGAAAGAGCACAAGAGCACAAGAGACACGGGCTTTGGGGAGCAAAATCTAGCTCCAAAGTCTTTAGAGATATCAAGAAGGTAAATGGTAAAATGCAAGTGGAGACCCTAGGGTGGCTAAATGTCCAGATGCAGTCTGCATTTGGCTAGCATTAGCCTGGTACTTACAAAAGCAGGACTGCCTATGTGCATGGCTGCAATGCAACTTGTGCATCTGCAGAACTGCAGGGAGGAAACGATTGCCTACACATTTGAAAACCTGACCTCAATCTCTTTACTTACTTTTTTTTTCCTGGGAATCCTCTGCTAAGTACACTTCCTTTTTGCTTTTCTGCATTTTTGCCTCCCCTCCATTATTGGCAATAACTGCCAGAAACCTGAGAAAGCTGTTAATTTCCTGGTGGATTTGTCCTCTCCTATTTGGCAAGATTAGTCATCCTCCTACTCCATTCCATGTCTAACAGGGGACTTCACAAAGCAAAAGCTGACATTGTTGTCCTTCAGTTATGGCCTCCTCCGTCTATGCCATGGTCCTTGCTAGTTTCCCCATGCTTGGCTGGGAACCTACTGCAAGGTGTGAATTCAATTTAGGTCCTCTATGGGTGCTCAGCAGCTGAATGGTGGAGTTACAATGCATCTACATGTTTTAACTGAAAAATCAAATCATTTCAGCCCCTATCCTGTCTGTCTCCCCTCTCCTGTTACTTCCCTGGACTTCACAAGTAAAGCACACATTACTGAGGAGTCACCACACAAGAAGAATTACTGAGGAGGCCTGGATTGCCAGGRCCTCACAATGCCACCGCAACAGGTAAAACGAGACACAACAGTGAAGGGAGTTTGGCACAAGAGAAGTAGATGATGTGGTAGGGAAGGAAAGAGGGAGAGAGAAAAAGGGAGAAGAGATGAGAAAGAGCTAGAGGGCAGAAGAATTTATCTACAAAGCAGGGTTTGTGATATAGAGGAGGAGGAACTTGATGATCAAGCATAATTTGATGGGGAGGAAAGATACTAAAGGTAGAAATCTTAGGGAAATTTTCAGGGAAGATGGATTAAGAGTGTCTAAGAAGGGCAGACAAGATGGGTGCARAATAAATGGAAAGATACAACAGACGGAGAAAGAACAGGAAACAGAATGAATAGAAAAGGGTCAAAGATGTAAAACAATGAAGAAAGGCTTTAAAAGTTATAGAGAAGAGGACAAACTAGGACAGAAGGGGAGAAGTTACAATAGTGCTTTGTAATCTTGCGGGATCTGAGGAACTGGTCTCAGATGGCCCCCCCTTCTCTGGCCATTCATTTTACTTCTTTCAATAAAAATTAGAAGATTTCGATCATTCTTACTCTTCCTCTTTAGAAATTATCCATTAAATCCAAAATAGAAGCTTGTCGGAGAAATATTAAGTGAGGACCTACAAATTCTGCACTCCAAAAGTGGCAGAGTGATGTAAATATATATAATACATTACATGTACTAGTTTGAATGGATGAATGTATATAGCCTGTACCCTGGCTGAAATTTTAACAGCTACAGTAGATGTCCACACCTAAAAAGGGACTGGATATACAGTTATTTTTCTATTGGTAAAACAAAGAACTTAGTTCTACAGCAACTTTGCATGACATGTTTAAAATCAAAGACAGTTTCCATGGGCCAGTCAATATATGGCCCCTGGAACAAAATGTTTGTAAGAAACTACAGACACGTCCTTAGCCACACTGCWGCTAGCAGATGCTCTTCAGCAACATGCACACAAGGATATAAATTGAAGAACATCGAGTTGGATTCAATTTAGGAGAAGATGAGAGAGTTTCGGTTAACAAAATTCTGCATGATTTAAGAAAAAATATTCAGGAATGGTATTTATTTAGCCTGCAGCCAAAGTCCATTACTGAGAATTACTCTTAATTAGAGTTGTGCGAGGTTGGGAATATCCACTCCTATCATGACTCTTGCACATAGCAAAACAACTACCAGACTTGCGGAGCCTCTGGCATTTCTAGGCTGGTTACAAAAATAACTAGATGATAAAAGTATTTTTTAAGCAGTAACATATAGAAAAAATATTTGTTTTACTCGCCCTTTAATCTGATGTCCACAGCGCCATAAGAGAATCTCTGTCTAAAAACATTGCCCAACAAACTGTGTGAGAACAAGGTTTACCAAACAGTAAAACACCCTTTAACAAATGCATGTTGTGTCCCAGGCTTTTTGGTCATTAACTGCTAATTTCTCTTCCTCAAATGAACACACGAAGGCTGTCTCCTTTCCAACGGCAGCTCTAAATCAGGACTGGATTCAACGCTCAGTGACACATCAGGCAGAGCACCTTCAGTCTCTGAGGAAGCTGTGCCTGGTTATTTTCCGGACCAGTGATAACAGATGTCTTTATCTGGAGGGCACAGCCCCCTGCCAGCTATAGGGGCATCCCCGCAAAGGACAGGAAGAGAGGCTGGTTTTACGGAGGTTGACTCTGCAGCCTCACCAGCAACCTAAGATGGGCAGGCCTGCCCAGGCGGGAAGCAGATCAACGGTTGTGCAAAAATCATCTTTCATCAAGAGAGCCTGGCCAAAGCTGAGAGCCTTGGGAGGCATCTTGGGAGGCTGCCTGGTCTGTTCTCAAGGTCCAAAACTTGGTTCCATCTTGGTGGGAACATTTCTTATAAGGAACAGGGCTGCATTAGTCCTTGGGTAGACATCCATAAACTGTTTTCAGTGCATGCAGGAGGGCTTTAAGTGCCAGGTAGAGCTTGGCCTGGTTCTAATTCTGGGACCAGAACTCCCCACATTCCAAACTGAAGGTGCCTTGGTACTGGGGAAGCAATAAGCTTGAGTCAACCAGCTTTCTAATGAAGAGTTGTGTTAAGCCCATGCTCCAAATAAGTATTCTAGCTGAGCAAACAAGCCTAGAGCAAACTATGACTAAGCATAAGTTCATTTTTCAGTATTACCAAAAGAACATATGAATTAGCAAAGAACAGACCAAAATGTTTGTAATTTGATTCAGATGAGCACAAGAAATATCAGTGTTTATCTGGAACTCTTGGACATGCAAAACTTGAAAACATTATAAGATTTGGCTTATGATCATAAGATTTGGCTTATGTCTGCACTTCCAGCTTTCATCACTGATCTCCTTTCAGTATTGCTGCTTCCAGCAGCAGACACTCATATGAGATAGATAGCCAGGAAATAAAAAAAAAAAAAAAGAAAAAAGCAACAAACTGGAGTTAAACAAACTTTTTAAACTGCTAAAAACAGACCTGGTTTAAGCCTAATTGGAGCTTGAGTCATTTCATCTGTTCCTAATTGCTTTGCTCACTGCTGGTGAGAGCCATTGTCGTGTAAAGGATGGAAACAGTCCAAAAAYGCAAAGCTAGTGACTACATATTTGTTTTGGAGAAGGGGAGAAGTTGAAACTTGAACGAGGGTTTACCTTTTTGCTAGTATCAGTTATGGTAAAAGCAGTCTGGCTCAAACTTGCAGATATATAGTGAGATTGGATGTATAATTGCGAGTGTTGATGCAAACTGTTTTTTGATTTCTCTGGATTTTGGACAAGTAATCTATAAGAAAGATATATGAGTCACCTACAGGAGACCCTATAAGAAGCTGCATAGTTTCATGGAGCTAAGTAAATCCTAGAGGTACTTATTGCTCTACAGATTAAGACAAAATGACATTCATGTGAATGACTTTTGGAAAACAGAACCAAATCCTGGAGAAAATTTAAGGGGCAATAAGATATTAAAGGGAGGTAGAGCCAGGAACCTTGAGTCTTATTAAACAAAAACAATCAGAGACTCCACATTTTTGTAGTCCTACTGTGAAGTTCCAATAAACTTTACTTAAAAAAAAAAAAAAAGAAACCATAGCACTCCTTACCAAGCTCCATGGAAAACATGAAGTGATTCCAGAGGCTGGCTGGCTATTTAATACCTCTAGTAGTAGTTAAAAAGGCCACTTTCTTCTTCTTTCTTGCACACTTTTTTTAACTTTTACTGCAAAACCATTAAAGAGAGAACTTGCTCTAGTAATAAAAGGTAGCTATATTCCCTCAGGAAGAAGGGGAATGGTGGTTCCTGTGTACTCTTAGTGCTCTTGGGAGGGGTACTTATAAAGATGGTGAAGGTCATAAGGAAAAGAACAGAGTATTTTCTGTTCAACGGAAAATAGAAACTTCTACATGTGAAAAGGAATTTTAGCAAGTTTTATTTTATTCTTTTACAGCCCTGACATCATTTTCCTCCACAGTGACATCATAGCTTTAAAGTAAAAGCTTCCAATGAGGCCAGCACATCAGAAGCCTTACAAAGCAGCGGCATTTGTTGTTTCTGATTTTCCTAAGAGAAAATACTGATGAAGCCACGACACTGAAAATCTACCTTCCCAAGCAGCTGAGCTCCTGTGTGTTTACTAACTATTATTCAAACCCGGTGAATAATACCTTATCGAAGTGTCCTGTGCTGGAAGGGCATCTTTGATGGAGGGAGGTTAGAAATACGGCAATAAAGAAAACCCAGTTGGGTTCAACTTCCAATGCTTCATTTTTTGGCTGCTCTCTTACAGCTCCCTCGCCCACATCTGCCAGCTATGCTTAACTAAGAAAACCTACCAGGCCTGCTCCACAGGAAGGCTGAAAACAAAACCTAACATGTTAACGCTTCCAGGAGAGAGTGTTGGGAGAACTAGAGTCTTGGTTTAAGCAACATTTACCCTGCTGAACCTRAGAGCAGGATTTGACCTACTGCCACTAAAGGCAACAGATCTTCCTCAAGTGAACTTGTTTTACACTCAGGCTCTCTAACAAGCAGATGCAATTCACAGAATCATAGAATTCTTAAGGTTGGAAGGGACCTTTAGAGATCATCTAGTCCAAGCCCCCTACATACGCAGGGTCACCTACTGCACGTTACGCAGGATTGCATCTAAGTGGGTTTTGAAGATCTCCAGAGAAGGAGACTCCACAACCTCTCTGGGCAGCCTGTTCCAGGGCTCTGTCCCCCTCACTGTTAAGAAATTTTTTCTTAAGTTACTGTGGAATTTTTGGTGCTTCAGTTTATAGCCATTTCCTCTAGTTCTATCAGTGGCCACCACTGAAAAGAGGCCAGCCCCATCCTCCTCACTGCCTCCCTTGAGGTATTTATAGACACTGATCAGGTCCCCCCTCAGCCTCCTCTTCTCCAGGCTGAACAGGCCCAGCTCCCTCAGCCTTTGCTCACAGGGCAGATGTTCCARGCCCCTGATCATCCTCGTAGCCCTGCGCTGGACTCTCTCCAGCAGCTCCACATCCCTCTTGTACTGGGACACGCAGAACTGGACACTGTACTCCAGATGTGGCCTCATCAGGGCAGAGTAGAGCCCTGGAATTGCCACTCCCAGCCTAAGGAAGAAGGAACTACAGACAGGAGGGATCYCCAAAGAGCCCGACTTACCTCTTCTGCTGATAGGGATGCCATTAGGCCCGACAGAGCTCAAGGGAAGCAGCTTGCACCCAGCCACCAAGGAAGTGTAGAAGAGAGTTACATGAAACCTTCTTCCTACTCTTGCAGACCCTTCCTCAACTGGAATATTCATTCATCAGCAAAAGACCAACCATATGTTTTGTAGCAGGGAGCTCGCAAACTATTGACAATAGTTTTATATATATATATATATATGTATATATATATATATATATTCTCCACACCCCACACCGGCAGAAATCCCTCTGTCCACACCAAAAATACACAGTACCAGTAGGGAAAGGGAAAATATGGAGCCTCCCTTTAAAAAGTCTCCGTGTCTAAAGTAAGTAACAGCTGTTGCTATTTTAATGCTATCTCAGGGCTCATATAGGTGTGACATCACACAGAACTGAGGCTTGGCCACTGCTTTTACTGCTAACATACCTTAAACTATAGGGATTCTATTACAAATGTGTATGTTGCATGTGTGTCAGAAGGCAACCCACAACTGGAAACCTCCTTGCAGTTTCATCCCTTTGTAGCAATTCAGTGAGCTGTAAACTGCTTTTATTCTGGAATTAAAACCGGTATTAGCTCTTAGGTACAGAGAAGGAAGTGAGTTTGTCCCTACCAGAATTTATTAGGCATCTAAACAAAAAGGAGTTTCAAAATCTGAGTGGTAAGCAGGCAAAGGGGGAGGAGGTGGGGACAGTTTGTATTCTAATTTCCAACTGCAGGGCTCCCAGGTGTATTGTATAGGATTTCCTGTAATTTACAGGCAAAATAAGCAGTCTACAGGAAAATGTTTGCCACGCCGTACACGTGTATTAATTACACAGCAGGACCAAATGATTTCTTTGTGACAGAGAGGGATGTGATCTACAGGCATGCTATTAAACTCTTGTGCAAGAACAGGCACGCTTATGCCCTTAAAAAAAGGTCTGTTGGATGCAGGGAAATAAAACTGGCAAGTGTCTTCCCACACTCCGTATCCCCAGGTCCGTGGCTGGAGTGTATCCCGACAACGGGTGCASGGAAGGGGGATCTCTGCTCACAAGTCTCCGCTCACCCGCTCCGAGCTCAGCTCCTCTAAGAAAAAGACCTCCCTCCTCCAGAGAGAAGGAAGAAGGAATTTTAAGATTTCAGGTGTGCATTGTTTGGCATCTCCCCAAGCACCGTAGGACAATACAATCGAATCCTTTCTGGAATCATCGGATAGATGTCATTCTTTCACCTACCACTGAGCGTGGAGAAAGCTCCGCTTTTCATTACCGCGGGTTAGTGCAATACGAGACTAGTTGGAGAGAGAGACAACACGGCACATCACAACCTTCCTTTAAAAAGATGAGGGAAGTTCCTTTTAGATATACAAGCAGGACTTGAGACATAAAGGGATATGAGAGGAAAAAATAAAATATTCAGAGCATGCCTTTCTCAAGAGCAAATTTCATGTAACTGTACAGGCTTGTTCACACTGAGAGATGAGCAATTCTAGTTATACCTAGATGCAATTTCTGTTCAGAACTTTACTTTTTCTTTTTTTTTTCTTTTTTTTTCTATTTTTTCTTTGACTGGTAGTAAGCAGAGCTCTCACCCCCTAGTTTTCCCCAAAGAGTTGGGTTAGTTTACACATGGTGGACATGACAAAAGTGAGACACACAGAAACATCCCATTACCCTTGACTAGGACATTCCTTAAACCACAAAACCCTGCACCCTAAATTTCTGTCCATATTATATTCTTCAAACAGTAAGGCCTGGCTAGGGCTGAAGATTAGATTATGGCAAGACTTATTCACAGATAACCCGTGGGCATTTGATGATATCTTATCTTAACTTCATGCATTTAGAAGGATCTCTTTATTCCAAGTTAATATTTCCCTTGGTAGCTGAGGGGAAGGGCAGAACAACAGCTCCTCACCAGCCATCAGGACAAGGAATTTGCTTCTGCTGTAGGAGTGTTCCTGCTTTTCTTTTTCTCAGTTAATTAAAACAGAAGGCAAAGCCAGAAGAGGAGAGCCATAGTGCACTGTCTGATAGTTGAGAGCTATGCTAATGACCATGAGGCTCACTGAGGGTTAATGATTTAGCGGAGACCAGAGGAAACTACGCTCGGCTCTGCAGCGGCATCACAGCTAACGCAGGTGATGTCAAACTGTTTCTCACCTGCCTAAAAAGAGATGGCAGCTCAGCGTCTGCTAGAAATAGGTGTCACATAAGCTAAACAGCTGGATTGCCCTGAGAATTCACATTTTAAAACACTATAAGGTCATCAGCAATGGGAAAAAAATATTATCAGAGATATCTTCAAGCTAAAATCCACACCTCTCCAGAAGATACCACGCTCACGAAAAGCACAAGCTTGTGAGTTCAGTGCTGCAATAAACGGCTGAAACAATATGCCTCATTTTGCATGGGATAGTCTAGAGCTAACTGAACAGTTTCTTCTGGCCTTCACAGCTATGCACTGCAAAGACTTCAGGGTCTTGCAGCTACCTTAGCCAAGAGGTCATCTGCAGGGCACAGCAATTCAGCCATCATCATTTTGAGGAGAAATGTAGTTAGGCTAAGAAGAAGCATAGAAACAGGAGAAAATGTGGAAGGTGGATATTTTGGGGGCAGTATTGAATAGCTTTGGAGAGAGGCTGAAAGCTGATGATGGGTACAAAGAGTTTTTGATCATGGCCAACATGGGTCAGTCAGTGGAGTACAAAGCAGCTGTGGCAGTTAAGATATGAGAGGTCTTTTGCACAACACATGAGGAGTGATGATTTTGCAATCATAGAGGACTTGCATAGAGGATTTGCAATAATAGAGGACTAAAGGATCTCTGAACTGGTTCAAACTAACTCTGCTGTGATGACAGCAACATCATCAAATGCTGCACAGCCTTTCTCTTATTTTCTATGTATTGATGGGAAACCAACTGTAGACCTGTGTTTAAATGCTGCAGCATTTAATGGTCTCTGCAATTTAATGAAAGATTAACAATAAAGTCACTCTCATGGTTTCACCTCAGTCCCTGTCTTTCTACATGTACAAATCTTCCTAACAAGGAGGTTGCTCTGCCACCATCTCCCAGGCTTTCTTCCCCTGCTCTTCAAGATGGAGAGAGGCGGGGGAAAAACTCACTGCAAATTTCTGGAGAAAATAGAGTTTAATTTCTTGGAGGTGTTTTGTTGACAAGAAAATGGAAAGCATGTGTCTCTGCTTCTCTTATTGTACTTCCAAGTAATGAAAGTATTTAAGGAGGTACAATTATGGACTTGGCAAGCACCTGAGGCTCTTGGAACTGCTTTTTCACACTGAATAAACACTGCAGTTAATCTGTTTATGTTACATGCACTGAAAAACTATCTTCAAGGAAAGGCTACAACTATGTCTTCATTTTCCATTCCTTTTCTCTGTTTTTAATGAAGTATTAATAATTTGTTTAAATGACTCAATTCTTCTATTTTATCTCTCTCTTCATGAGACAACCAGTCAAAAGCAGTTTTTAATTAACAAAGACATAAACCTGGGGATTACTACATTGGGTTGGACCAATGATCCATTCTGACAGTGGCCAACAGGAGATGCTTCAAAGGAATGTGTAGGAAGCCCTATAATGAACAGTAACAGCCTAACTTCCTATCAGGACATGAGTGTCTTAAACCACATGTGTTACTACTGAACCCAAGCTGACAGCTTATATCCCTTCACTAAGAAAAGTAAATATATATACCTATAAATTATTCTCAGTATGTATGATTTCTATAATTTAAATACACAGTCTGTAAAAAAAAAACACCTGGTTAAAAGAGTGGCCCTGTCTTTCACCATTTAGTCACAACTTGGGTGTAGATAGTGCAGAAAATGCATTTGATTCTTTAACACATATGTGCCCTATTTTCATTTCAGCTAGGCTTATGAAAAAATAGGGGATAAAGCACTGGAAAGGCAGGTGTCTTGGACAGGCAGGAACTCTTACTGTCTGTAGGAACCCAGATCCCAGAACCCAAAAGGGGCAGCTGGTCTGCAAATTATTTTCTTTCCGAATATGGCTTGCCCATGCAGTTCTAGTACAAGGCAATTCTGAATGTGGATGATGAAACTTTGCACAAATTAAGTAATTAGAACAAATCAAAGATGGTTTTTTTTTTGTACATCATATAACAGAACCAAAACATACTTGCTACAAACATTATACAGTATAAAACTGAGCCCTTAGTTCCAGGATAGCCCAAAGGACTGCTTGATTCACGAGAATTTTGTGATAGAGCAGCCGCTGCAAATTTTACTCCACTAGTATTGACACTCCTGATGCCTGTAGGGCTTTGGTACCTGCTACCAGTAATAAATCTCCTGCAAGGAGAGGCACTCTGAGTACTGAGCCTGCCAGGTGGTTTGAAAAGCATGAGTTGTCCTTTACCCTGGTGTCGAAGTTATGAGGGATGAAGTTATGAGCAATGAGTGGCTCCAGTCACCAAGTTTGACTTACCGTGTTGTTTGGGGACCATCAGTAGCAGCTAGGAGCAGGCAGCATACAGGGGGTCTCTACCTCTCTCCACTAACTCTTCTTCCACAAGAGTCATTCTGGGTATGGTCTTCATGTTAATTTGAGAAAATATGCAAACTTCCCCTTTGTTCCTGCTCTCAGGCTGAGCTATGAGCAAGCCTTGATATCCCTTAGCAAACACTATGAGATGGTCTTCAAAGAGAGTCACTGCACCCTGCCCTGTTGTGCTCAGACCCTGCAAAGCAGTGCCAAAAAGCTCTAAAATCCAACTGCAAGATTTTCTACCATCTATAAAGATGTACATCACATCTTTTTCTCCTATTTTAGGCCCAAATCCTGTAGTTTCATTTGAGTGCAAAGTACAAGAGCTCAGAAGTCACTAAGAGTCCTTTTATTGACTTCAGTTGGCATTGTACTGGGACCAGTGTTTTTTAAAATCATAACAGTACAAGGAGGTAAAAACTGTGTGTCCATAAGGTTAAAGAAAAGTGTGTGTGCTTAAAACACTGAAGAAATTGTTCTGAGAACAATTCATCTTTCTGAAAATATGAACCCTATGATGCTGCCAAGGTCAGGGAGAACTGTGATAATTTAGCACGTAAGTGCTAGTCGTGCAGCACAATGCCACATTATTTAATTTTGTAACACATTCATACAACTGCCTGACAAYAGCCATGGACATTAACACTACCTGTGGGCTGAGGTCAAGGCAACGTAGTTTTAGCATTAAAACAAAAGAGCTAATTGGATTCCTGTTCAAGTTCCAGCTTATTATGTGATCAGAGTTACTTTTCTTTTCTCCGCCTCAGTCAGCTTGTTGGGAAAGGAGTGACTCGTGATTGAAATGTGAAAGCAAAGCACAGTGCATAGACCTGGCCTGTTTGGTCAGCCTGTCCATTCTTTATAATTTTTCTGTACCTTTTTTTTTTTTTTTTTTTTTTTTTAAATTTAACTCCGGTTTGTGAATTCTAGACTTCTAGACAATTTCTCTTAAAGAGCAAAAATATAACTCACCATGAGAAATACAAAGGACTGCTATTAGAAAGGAGAAGCCATCTTCAGCTGCAAAAAATCAGGGCAATGCCAAGTTAAAAATATAGAGCTTTGGGGTCTACATTTCATTTATACAACTGATATTTATACAACAGAATAATTTATAAGTAACGCTATGTCACATCTCCTGAAACCTTATGGAAACAAACAAGTGCTATCCTCAAACCCCAAAAAGGAAACATAGACACAAAGTAGTTAAAAAAGCAAAACAAACAGACTAAAGAAATTCATATCAAAACAACAACAACAGAATTTCTGCCTCCTTATTTCTAATCTTATGAAGAGGACTTTTCTCTCTCTCTCAAAAAAAAAAAAAAAAAAAAAAAGAGAATTAAACAATTTAAATCAAGAAACAACCTTGGTTTATATTAAATCGAAGGCAAAGCTTTCTTCTTCTTGCAGAGGAGCTGAGAATGACCCTCTGAAATGGCTGTTGCACAGTGTGACTTTCAAAGCAACATTCCCTCAGTGCAGAGAAGCAGAGAGCAAAAGTATGTCCTCTGACTCAACTTGTATGGCTCTCTCCGAGGAATTCATACAGATGATCAGACCAGAAACTGTCAAAAGCACAGAAGTGTGGAAGTCGGGAGGAAGAATAATCCAAGCTCAAAGCTAGAACAGACATGATTGCCACCAAGCAAGAAGAACTGGAACATCCCTTGGTCACACACATCCTTTGCACTGCCCAGGTACAAACACACACCTGCTGCAGGCCATGGGCCTTAAAAATACTTAGTTTTGAGTTGCAGCCTTCCCTTTTGTAAGTCCTCCCTTTCCCTAATTCCCTTCTCAGCCAGAGGGCGGCCCAAATTTCCCAACAGAGCAAATGCCTTTGCTTCGTGTTTGGGAAGGATGGCTGCAGGTGTCATCCTTGCACAGAAAACCTAATAAACAGGCATCTTCAGTAACAGGCTAAACTTTAAGTTCCTTTTTTTGGGTGTATTGTTATTATAAGCTGTGATACACTGCTCTGCCATGTAAAAAAATGTAATAATTCAAAGAAGTGGCTTCAAGTTCAAAGATAATGTCATGTTCACTTTGCATATAAGCAATGTTCTCCCAGGTGCAGTCTCTTTCTCTGCATCCCTATCCCAGCCGTGGCCACAATAGAAATATATAGTAAGAGAGAAAGTGTGTGTGTCGGGGAGTTGTTTGGTGGGTTTTTTTAGCTTAGAACTTATAAAGGTACCTCCAAAACAAGTTATAGCTCTAAAGCTAAGTTCACTGCATATCCCTCATTTTTGGAAAAGAAGTAAAAAAGTCTGGTGAATCAAGCAGGCATGCTGTAAGATAAAAGGAAATCATTGCATGTAGATAAACTCAGGAAATTCATTGATTAAGATGTAGAATTTTATTTCCCGGGAAGTAGGGCAGAGTCTCCATTTTTCATGTCCATTTCTGTCGCTGTATGAAGGGGCCGCTGGACTTACATATGCAAAAGCCATTTATCCACTTACATTTGGAATCTTGCAAGGTCTGAGTCCTCAAAGAGCTCAGAAATAAGTAGCTTTGAGGTTGGCACCTACCTAAATAGCCTCGCTTGCTCTGTGTAAATGGTCTCCCTCGCCGCAGAGATTTCACCGAAGGCATTTGCTCAGGGGATGTAACCCTGACTCGGTTCAGAGGAACAGGTTTAGGACTCTGATCTCTCCGTGCAGTCAGGGAAGAGGGATAAGCCCTGTAGATGGGAGGAGGGAGAAGTTTGGGGACTAATGCAATGATTTAAAGTGCTTTAACAGGCAGTTGCCGAGTCCAATCCTCTGCCTCAAACAGACCATTCCCTGCCTATGGTGTTTTATACAATGTGTGGGAAAAGCACATCGCACATCAGTGGTGCAAGCTGGTTAATGAAGGYTTCTAGTGCCCACATGGCACCTTGTGGTACTAACACGGGAGATCCTCCCTGTAGCCATATCCCGGAGCTCAGGCAAGGTCACTCAGCCTCTCACTGTGTTTGGGAACATCACTTCTGGGAATACATACGGACCTACTTGAAGGCCTGGGCCTGACCTCACTGATTTGGTCCTGCAAATTAGCTGGGAGTTTTACTGGTATTAATTGATACACATGGAAAATCAAACTGGAGCCTATAGGCCTATAGCAGATTCRTTACAATAGCATGGGAAAATAATCTCTCCAAAACTTATCCCAGACTTATTAACACAGATTAATTGGAAGACCTGGGAAGCTTCCTCCATGTCATTAGCTGTCTCCAACAYGTAATTTCCTGCAGCAGACCAAATTCCTCACCACCACAGCGACCCTACCACAGAAACCAATGTGATGTGCAGGCTGCAACCTTGCCACCCCCATTCCTGAAGAGATGCTCAGTTGTAAAACCTCCCCAGGAAGCGGTTAAGCCATTATATTTAGACACACAGACACCCCTCCACCAACTCAGCGGGTTCTTCGGGAAGCTGGCACCGTCACAGCCAATATTGCCAGCAGTAGCACCCTCTGTGGCTCCCGCTGACAAAGCTGGGGAGGAGGAGGAGGAGGAGGCGCTGAAGACTTTGTTATTATGAGGAGGAGGCTAGTGTTGGAAAAGGTGTTGAGTTTGACACACAAGTATCGGGAGCGACAAAGTGAAAGGCAAGGAAATCAGCCGGGTGCCATCCAGGATTGCTCTGGCACCAAACCCATGGAAACCAACGGCTCTGCTCGCGCAGTGGTTTTCACACAGACCAGAGGGAGCCAGATGGAAAGACTCTGGAAGCAGAGAGMGAGGCAGGAGCAAAGTGGGTCCCTACCAGCTACATCACAGGCCGTATGCACAAACAGCAGTCAGGACTGGGCACATCACTATCTTATATGTTTGCTGTATCAAAGTGGAGGAAGAGACAGGATAGGCAGAAAATCTAAAGGGTATGAAAGCACAGAGGGACTGTTTATACTCTTAAGTATGTGTATTTTTTCTTTGAGAATAAATATGTCAATACAGCAATCTGAGTTTTAAGTTAGAAGATATTCTCCCTTATTTCAGCTTTTCAAACTCATTTTATCACAGGAGTGTCCTGATGAAAACAATCCCCCCACCCCAACATCGCATTTAAAACCTTCCCACAAAGAAAACTGAAGGAACATAATTTTTGGACAGCTTAGCCATCTTCCAAAGCAGTGTCTGGGAGAAGGGAGCTGAGAATGACAAGTTCATAGCATAATAAATAGCAACAATATTTAACAGTTTTGCAGAGTAAATACACACTGAAAAACTTTTTCTTTTGAATGTCTGACATAATTAATTTGCTCTCCAAATATGTTGTGAGGAAAGGCAGACCAGTTTTACAGAGAGAAAGGGAGCACATGGATTTAAACAATTGTCTACAACAATCATGGTCCATATCCATGGTAGCATTTGGGRACAGCCTTGTCACCACAACAGCTGCTATTTGTGAGTGACACATTCACGCAGCTTGTGATACCTGTGAGCATCCTGTGCTCTGACCTGCCCTCTCCTGGGGTTCATAAAGAGCAGAGGCTGGACCTTAAGGAGAAGCAAAAGCTGAAGAGAAGTTCCTGCAACTATTGGCTGTGGAAGAACTTCCCCAGCTTCTGGCTAATGGGGAGCAAACTCATAGCAACCCACTGCTTAAGGAATATGTGAGATTCTGTTTTGTGTCTTTTTTGCTTGTTTTACTTTGAGGACTGTTTTCAGCTGCATTACCACAGAGCAGAGACTTTAAATGAATTGAGAGGAGGAGGAAAAGGCCTAAACTGACTTTCTGTACCACATGAAATGGTTAGTGAATAACCTTGCATCCAGCATTCTAACATGTAAGACAAAAGCATGGAAAAGCTGAACAGAGGAAAACTTACTCAAAGTRGGGGAGTTTTTTTGTTTGCTTGCATAGAGGCAGAGGTTGGGGCTGATGACAGACTAGGTTAATTTTACATGTCTCCAGGTTTTACAGTAACTTGTAACAGAGTGACAAAAGCAACAGCAAATTTCAGGACCAGCACAATACCAAAGCAGGTCAAAATCCTGCTTACCCTGCTAATGAGCTCTCCAAAACCAGCGGGTTTGGGGACACCTCCATGGACTAGSCCCATGCTTCCTTAACAACAATTTGGCAGTGAAACCAACCTTCATCCTCCCTTTTGCTTACAGAACTTCTTAGGAGCCAGGTTGCAAGGTAAAACTGACCCAAGGCAGCAATTCTGTGTCCTGGCCTGCTTCCTGGAGCACTTGCTAGTGCAGACACACCAGCACAACATGGCACGTGCTGCTGCTGCTGCTTTTGCTTTGGAGAGCTATTGATTTCCTGCCCTTTCTGGTAAAGGATGCTATGGACCGGAAGGAGTTAAAGGTTAACCGCAATGGTTTCATTAAAAAGAATATTTGGGCTTTGCTTAGGATGCTAAGTCACAAGCGGTTAAGGGCCTACGCTTAAAAATTGCAACGGGATCGATGCTTGGAGACAATGAAATTGCTAGTGGTGCCTGCCAAGAGGAGAGTACCAGGCTCCATTCCYGTGCTGCTGTACCAAGCACTGGCAATGACTCTTATGAAGACCTGCGCCGTGGGGTCAGGCTAAGATGAAGGAGAAGAAGTGGGTTCCAGTGACTGGTACAGCTTTGAAATCCGACTAGATCATTTTGGTGAGAATCAAAGGCCAGCAGGTCTATCAGCACTACCCTACCTCCATCAGCACAACCAAGGCTGAACAGCAAGGCATGAGCCTACCTTGCATCACCCAGCGTCACCAGATCCTCACGGGGAGCTGGAGGCAAGGGGCTGCAAGGATGAAAAAGGAAGATTAAGGGGCAATATGCACTGTGCACTCATCCTGGAGGAGAGGGATTGCTGCCAAAAATGCAGTGCCTAAATGCRGGCATGTGTGTGGGTAGGAGAGGGAGATTAAACACCTCTTTACCATCAGTAACTTTATAAACTGCCATGCTTGCTACTGAGGCTGTGCTTCCCCATTTATGCTCTTTTTCTCAGCAGCATTTTCTCTGCTTTCTGCACAGGCTTAGGCCCTGCAGAAGAGGAAACTTGGCTGGCTGCGGGCACCCAGGGGGGATGTTTAGCTCACGCAGGGACCTGAGCAAGTCGGTGCATTTGCTAATTTTAGGAATACCTCCTGACATCCTAGCCCAGCACTCAGTGCTGCTGACAGCACCTGGCAGAGGGGTTACATCCTGGGCATCCTCTGGCAGTGTTTCCACRAAGCGGCTGCAGCAGAGCTGCAGTGCAGATGGTCCTTCACTTGGGGCTGTTTGGATCCAGACCTTTGGTTCAGGTCTGTCTGAAGGGAAAYTGCCTTCAAGATATGCAAATATTTCATTTTTAAAGCTACAGAGACATGGCTAAACTCCTTTCCCTCCCTTCCTCCTGCACCCATCCCACCCATCCTTCAGGCAACATCAAACTGAAGAAGATTGGTCTACCCTCTACCCAGGGAGTTTGGTATTTTGGGGGAGGGCTCCAGATGACCCTCCAGACCCTCATGCTGCTGACACAGCCATGAGGATGGGCTGTGAGGACAGTCCAGGGACTGAAGTTTCCTTAGAGGCTCTGCAATGAAAATGCAGCTCCAGGATGGGSCAAAGCCAGCCTCATACTGATGGAGCCAGCAGGAGCGTGAAGCAGAGGAGCATGACGTGATATTTGACACTCACCCTGTGGATCCATCTGCCACTGAGGATTCAGCCCCCCCCCCCATCAGTTTGCTCATTCGTGTTATTCATTAGAGTATTTTCAGCATTATTTTTTTCAAGATTTGTTCTATCTCCCGAAGAATTACGTATCAATGCAAAAATSGGGTGATGAATCCATCTTCCCTTCCCCTGCTGAGCCCAACTTTGAAAAAACCTAAAGCATCTAGTCTTATTTCCTGCCCAAATCAAAATAAGCCGACCAAATCCTGCAGTATACCTRTCAATACAAACAAAAGACGCGGAGGTGGTTTTTTTTATAGTAGAAATAAACACAATTTAAGGAATGATTTTCCTTTCATGACAGCTTAAAGTCCTTCAGTCTTGACAGAATTGATTACTGAATCAAAGCAAAGAAGGGCAGGGAACGGAGTTTTCTTGCACACACCTGTAATGTTATAAACTCGGCGTGCTACAGGGAAGGAAGTGAAATGCTTGAGTTATCAGTAAGGAAAACCCAGGGAGGAAAAAGAAGAAGGGATATCTTGGGATTAGCTTTAGCGCAACATCCTACAGTATGTTTACTTTTCCTTTCTTCTCCATCTCATATTTCTTCGCAGGCTCAGTCCCCAGCCTTGCAGGCCCTCCCAGGAGTACAATGCCCCTTTCGTGTATTGTACGAGTGGCACYGAGAGTACGGCAACTTCAAAACATAAAAGGAAAAAAAGAGTCTCCCTCAACGCCATCATCATTTTTAAAAAAGGCAATTGATGTCGCCTGAAGCAGCAGCTATGAAGCCCAATTATACCACATTTCATTCAAGTGTCAAAAATTGGAATAATAATAACCAACAACGCGGAGCACATATAGGAAACGATGCTGCCATCTTCTTTTGTTTTGTCCATGCGTTTCCATAAATTCATGCTTCGAGCAGACCCAGTGCCACATTCCTTCAAGGACTTTCTTGTTCGCTATTGTTTTCAGTTCTTAACAATTGGCTTCCCTGCCTCCTTTCCCCGTGTTGACAGTCGCTCACAGAGCCTCCATATGCTCTCACTACTTGAGTAGTCAATCATTTGTGAATTAGCTACCCAATCAAATATCTAAAGGAGACTCGTGGTGTTTATTCTTTGATGGTGTTTTGAGTGAGTGCATTGCTTGCAAAAGGTGTCAGATTAAACACTCAGAACTAAATGTATTCGCACAATACGGAGTGTATAGTCAGAAAGAGAGCATCAAGCACTGGCCTGGATTTGCACTGCTGTTTTTTTAACTTTCTCTCGCTGTGTTTTAGGCTGCCCATGAGCTAAGGTGCCCCCRGACTCGGGAAGACTTCATTCTGCTGATTACTGCAAATAACAGAATCACAGAATCATTACGGCTAGAAAAGATCYTCAAGATCATAAAATCCAACCATAAACCCATCACCRTCATGTCCCTAAGTTCCTCAACTGTATGTTTCTTGAACGCTGCCCAGGATGGTGACTCCACCACTTCTGGTTCCAGAAGAGACTGGAACCTCGTTTGGAAGCTAGAGAGCTGATACAGGGTCTGGTTCAGGGTTAAAGCAACCAAAGACATCTTGATCACATTTYTTTCTCATTATAGATCCTAGGGACAAACTCCCTTCTGCCTCTGCGATATCTCCCCATCCTCAGCTCCCTTGACGCAAGAAGCACTTCCACATGGTGCCATATATGATCTCAAAGGCATTCCTCCTTCTAAAGTCTGCCCCAATACACCAATACAGTGCTTTCCTAAGCTGTTATTTCTTAGGAAATTAGAAATATTTTAGTATCAGCTAACATAACCTGTATAGTAACACCAATCTGTGTAAGTGCCAAACTTAAATTCAGCAGAGCTGTTCGAGATGCAGGTTTTTATTTGGCACTTCAGAGTTACTGCCAAGTTCATAGCTGGGCACAAGCTTTCCCAGCATTCAGATACACACTTCAGGGAAATCTGCCTCCTTGTATAAAATAGGGTAAAAACACAGAGGCAACAAGGCTATCTTTGCAATATATCCCAGTCTTATGCCAAAAGATGACTGAAAATGCTAACCATGGAGGTTCAATATTTCCTCACCTTTACTTGACTTTAGAGATTACATGCAAACTGTTTATAAGTTAAGAAAAAGGCAAAACAACAAAAAAAAAAGCTCTTTAACTGACAGTCCAAAAAAAAAAAAAAAAAAGCTATAGGTGATGTGAGAATTGGGCTGTTTGCTTTTCTCCTCATGGATCATTATTACAACAAAGCACCTGCATAGCAAATCCTGCCCTTAACAATCATGGGGAGGGAAAAAAAAAAAAAARAAAAAAAAAAMCAGCTACAATCTACAAGTAACAAGTAACAGTTGTATGCAAATTATGACTTAGCTGGTCCTTATATTGATATTTCCTGGTGACAATGACATTGACACACRGAGAGGAGCATAACTTTGCTACTTGTCATAGCTCTTACTTCATCTGGCTTTCAGCAGCATTTACTATACTGTATTAATAGAAATTGAAATATTAAACACTTAAACATTAAGGTATGCAGCTATGATCACTAGGAAACTAGGGAACTAGTTAAGAAAATGCTATTTTTAATTGGAGAGACTAAATGGAAGTATACTTCTGTGAGAGCTTCCCAGAAGAAATACAAAGCAGTTGTTTATTCAGTTTCAAGCGGAATAACAAAATTTTGTTCTGTTGATAATAGTACATCAAGACATATTAGGCCAACAGTATTTTTCCTAAAGTTCTCCCTTCTTCAGAATTCATGGAGGAAATTTAAGGCACTAAAAACAAATGCACAGTGCTAGGGACAGTAATGTAAAGAATCAAAGTGGAACTACCTGGATGGTACATTAAATAAAAGGCAGAGAATAAGCTCTGAGTGAATTTTTATATGTTCACATTACAATAAACTAGTCAAAGATTCTGACCCCTGGCACTGGAGAAATCTTCCCAGTTTTGATATTTTCAATAAAATAATTCCCAAGAGGGCTGGAAAAAACCCTCTYTCACTCTCTTTTTTTCTTTCAATAAAAGCAGACACCATCTGTATTATGAAAAAGAATACTAATAATTTGATAGTGCTCTGAAGTAGCTTTTATAAAGCTTTTGCTTGGGATTTAATATTGCTCRGCAAGTCCATCAGATTTTCATGGCTTTGCTAGGGAAGGAAACGTGCGGCCTTGAGTTTCAGCTCCTAGTGGGTGCCAACAACTCRTATCTCAGCAAAGACAGCTCTGAAGGTGACGTGCGCAACTCCTCCACAGCCAAGCTACTGTATCAGAAGGAAACCAGAGAGGAGCTAATTTCTATAATGTGGTAAGGGTGGGTCCCATCTGTACGCAACAAATTGCATGCTAAGTATGAAATAGGTTCCCTAACGTTGAAATGGCTACTTAACAGCTCCACTTTTAGGGCCTTGGCAGCAGCAAGGCTTCTGAGCTGACTCCTTCCAAGTTGACAGGACACAAATATTTGAGCATTGTGCAAGATTACTGCTTCAAGAGAGGGGAAAAAAAAAAAAAAAAAAAAAAAAAAAGAAAAAAAAGAAAAAAAAAGGAAAAAAAAAGGGCTCGAGAGCCAGGCAGCAGCGTGTCACAACAAATAGGTGCATGCAGTCAAAGCAATTAATGTCAGTTTGCAAGGTCTTTTGGAAAGATATCAACAGAGGGAATCCACAGATGGTTCCTTTTTGGTGCCTTCTGAAAGGAGTAGGAAGGACCAGGCTACTGTAAATCCCAGGCTGAAACATATGAAGGAGAAGNAGAGAGAGAGAGAGAGAGAAAGATATGCTGGGAGAATATTCTCTTTCCCCCAAAATTCATTCCTTACAAATAAAATAAAAGGGAGCATGTACAACCATGGCAAAGACTGAAACAGAGGACAGATTCCCTAATGTGACAGATATCAGCTTGGGATCCTCCAAGATGACCCTTCCTGCCATAATGCAGGGTAGAGGACCAGAATTTTCCAGTGCTCAGCACCAATTAAGGCCAGGTTTGCAGAAAATGTCCTTCCCAGGAGGGCCAGCATAGCAGAAAGCATTTGGCTCCCTCCTGATGTTTGCAGAAATGTTTTCAGAAGACCTTCTTTCCTGGCATGCTGCCCTTTTCTATATCTAGTTATTTAAACGGAACTCTTTGAAAGTCCAAATTATCGTCTCAYTGATTCTCAGTTTCCTATCAATAACATGGAAAAAAAAACGTCTTTCACTGTCAGGGAGCAAGAAGGATAAATGCAGAGGTGCTTAGTGCTCAGAAACTTCACTGCCAGGGCAGGTAACGATATGACTTTTGCATCAACAACTCTTATTTCGTTCTTCTTGTGGCATTACCTTTTATTTAGAACTCAAATATTCAGAATAAAATCAGATCCTAAGACAATCATGCTCTCTGCTTTTGAAAATCCAGTGTTTCCAGAACAACCGAGCTGCCAATGCTTGCTGAATGTGTTTTCCGAGATGTTTCTTGACTCCTTCACAGTTTACCCAGAACTTTGTCCTGTATGTCTCAAGCAGACAGCTGATGAGCTTGCTATGTAGAGTATCTTCATATGCATAGGTTTGCATCTGTGTATGTGTAATGTACACATGGAACCAGTGTTGCTGTTGGGAAAGGATGGACAAACAGTTTAAATCTATCTCAGGTCATTTTTAAACATCAAGTGGTTGGATTTAATAAAGAAGATGACAAGACTTGTTCAGTGGTAGAAAAGAGACCCTTTCCGGGGTTATTCTTGCCCTCACTGGCATCATGTATGTGAAGATGACCCAGAGTGATATAACTGGTTTGCTGTCTGCTGACAGACAGCAAACATGGTCAAGAAGCCCTACCAAGAGGAGAAAAGATTGTTCTTTTGCTCTTTTAGTTTGACAAACACCTTTGCTTTTGCCCTTATATATTGCTAGTCGGCTGAAGGGCCAGAAGTGAATTTACCAGATACAGCTATCCCGTTAGCTCCCCTTTGCCTTTTCCTGTAAACACTCACAAACCTTTTAATAAAAGCACCCATTTCCAAGTTACAGAAAGGTCAAGAGCCCGTCAGTGGTGTTAGATGCTACCTCCCAGTTCTTGGAAGTCACTGCCTTGGCTCTGAATAAGCACCAYGTACAAAACTAGGCCACCTCACACCTGCACCAGACTTGCAGCAGTCGATAGGCAGGAATGGCCCTGAATGCACCCAGAGAGGACAGAAAAGATGAATATTCTTCTGGAAGAGCTGAAGAGCCAGTGCGGATGTGTCACAGAGGCTGGGGTTTCAATACTGCAAAATGCTACACTGGGCCCAAGCTGCTGAAGAAGTGCATAGATAAACACTATCCTTTCCATCTTTCAGGTGCAAAACTAAGTGGAATTATTTCATCAGCTGAGTTATCACCACAAAGGGTTTTCCATCATACTGACTCACTTAAAAATGTTTGAAGAGTTGTGCACACCTGAAAGAAGGACGCACGATAAAAGATGGAGCCTCCTCTGTATTTTAGCTATGACTTCTGAAGAGCACTTARCATGTTTAACTTCAGAAGCACATTTCGGCATTCATGCAGGTGTAAGAAGCTTCATTGCGTTTGGAGAGAAATGGCCACAGCTTACAACCTTATTCAAGGACACTGCGAGTAGTTAAACTGATGGTATTTCCTTCCCAGATCTCCAACCCATCACTCCTGCACTTCTGTGCAAGATTTCAAAACACTCTGTTTCAGGAAAAGTATGTGGCTCTTGTTGAGGAGGAAATATGTATTTGCAGCATTTGTTACTCTATTTTCCCTAGATAGGTCTGCAGACTGTACTTTTTATTCACAGGCTGGTAGGTTCGGTGCCAAACCCAGTTATTTCTGCTCACACACTCCCACACGTGGCAAGGTCTAAAGCCACAGTCCTGGGAAGGGGCTGTGAGCACTCCCAGTTCTGGCAGATTGCCTGGCTTCAAAATCCAATTTATACCAGCAAAGAAATGTCACCCACAGAACCTACCTCTGCTCTGCTCCATGTAGCCTTCACTTCAGAACGTTGCACTTTCCTTAAGACACTTCATACAGCAGAATTTTGCCAGTAAGAAGTATTAGCACTTTGCCAGCATCTGACAGCACTATTGCAACCTCTGTTTAGAGCAAGAAAACAGCCTCTGGCTTTTGTGGGGTTTCTCACATATCTTCTCACATATCTTCTCTGGCCTTAACCTGATGGGCATCACAATCCTCTCCTAACTGAAGTTCTGGATTTGCGATGTTCTCCCTGTCCAGAAGAGATATACAAGCTGACCTATCAGCTCCTTCAGCCCTCTCCTTTCCTCTTGAGCCCTCTCCCTCCATCTCCTGCAGTTCCAGGTATGACCATCTACCACATTTTGCTTCACACCTCCTCTCTGCTGTGATCATAAGGTTGAGACTGGGATTGAGATAAGGGGAAAGAGGTCCCCCTGCTCACAGACGAGTAACCAAAGCTAACCAAGAAYGAGACTGCTGTTGGTGCTAGAGCTCTGCCATTTCCATGACCAAGCATTAAATGACACCATGCAGGGATTTTCACTAAAAGCAGGACATTTAGGGACCCCAGTTGCCCTGTTGCCAGGCCTATGGCACTCTCATAAACCAAGCTACACCTCATTTAGTATTTTATGCTGGGTGAATAGACTTAGTAACTCATCATTCAGCACCTCACCATTCTGTAGTACTCAGAGGCAGGTTTTCCTCCTCCAGGAGGTCATATCTCAAGATCAGAATTCCTGGCACAGCAAGAGGCTCTGGGGTAAAGCATGATGTAGGGGCCTCAACCTAGCCAACCACCAGGACCTTCTCCTAACTTCTCTCCCTAGCAGCCTGGCTCCTGTCAGCCATACTTCACTTATACAGCATCCATGATTGCACTTGAGACAGCATCTGAGCCTTGCTAGGCGCCACGGAGCACATTGCACCCGACAACCCACGGCCTTGGTGCTGTGTCCAAAGCCAAGCCAAGGCTCGAGCACTCTGTGGCCAAACGGCAATTCTGAACCAGCCAGGACTTGGAACAACTTTATGCTTTCATTTTATCTCACATTTCAAAGTGAGCTTTGCACAGCTTTTCTATGTTTCTCACATTCAAAAATAATTTWAAAAAAACACTCACTTTACAGTGGTTTGCCTTACCTGGTATTAGTTTTAGAGTAAATTTTACTAGAAAATTTTCTAGAAAATGGGAGTGGATGGGGCCTATGGAGAAGATAAAAGATGGCTGGAAATGAACAGAGGTAGAGTGCAGACAGACAGACACAGAAGGACRCTCAGGGAAATTACTCAAAAGACCCAAGAAACTGAGGATGGTGACTGCAATTGCAATCACAGCAAGAAGTCTCATGCGTTACTTCATTGGGCTCTCGTGGGCCAATCTCTCAACTTTCGTATSTTTACTGATAAACGTGAGGAACACTTTATTTTTCTTTTCTGTTCTGTGGTGCATTTTTTCTTGTCAGGAAGGTTTTGTTCTTTTTCCTTTTTCCTTCTCTAATTACCTTGATCTTGCTTCCCCCATTCCCCATTTGGTCACTGTTTGAACAGGAATTAATTGCCAGTCCCCAAAACCCATATGTGGTTTCTATGGAGTGATCCCAAATTACCTAATCTCAGCTCAGATGCCAGTGCACATTCACAGTTAAACATCTTTTTTTTTTTTTTTTCTTCGGATTGGCCACAGAAACTACTAGCTGGCTCAGATGTAAAAATAATACTCAAAATGCTTAGGCCTTGCACAATAAGTCTACATATGGGGTTGGGCACTAACAAGCAAGTAAAGAAAATGATCTATTTAAAGTCTCACTCTGATTTAGACATTGCTTTGAAGCAGTGTGGGTAGCCAGCAGAGTCTGGTCTCCATCACAATTTTTCAAATACAAAAATTAAAAAATGATGATAATTATGTATTCTGAAATCTGGATGGGGCCATGCTACACTGAAGCATATTTTCCAATGTAATTAAGGCTTTCAGCTGATTCCTTCCGACTGCAATTGTTATTTCAAATGTGAATTAATAAATCATGTCCATCTAGTTAAGAATTAAAATCAGTCTCAAGTATTCCTGCTTAGACCAGCAAACGTAAAGAGAGGGAGAGATGAATGCTCCCAAGAAATTCTCAGTGGAAAAAAGAAAAAAAAAAAAAGTAAAGGCCTTGTCTTATTTAGGGTTTTCTAGGCATCTAAAAAACATGCTGCATGAAGTTACATGACTTACACATATGGAAGCATTTTTCAAGCTTTATCCCAAAACAATATGCAAATAGTCTAACCCTACTTTCACTCATGACTGGCTGCAAATACAAAATTCAAGCTGAATAATGTTAACTGCCCACATGCTCTGCTCTAAAGGATCCTCAAGGGCTTCTGGTCTCTTGTGGTATACACAAAGCACTTTAGCTATCACAGTGAATTAGTGTAAGGCCTGGTAATGCACCTTTAAGTATGTGAGCCCTTTTAAGGCACTTAGAGGTCAAGTCTGTGGCTATATAAAGTACAACCTTTGGAACATTTATTTTCACTTGCCCATCCAGAGGCTCGGATGGCACGCAAAGGCGGTGTTTAATTTCCTAAGAGCCCTTCAGATTCCAAATTGCCAGAGTCATCGACTGGCTCCGATAGCCAACCAAAGTTTACAGTAACGTAATAAAGCAAGGTAAATATTGGCAAGCGGGTGATGACTGCTAAGCATGACTGCCTGCTTCCAAAGCAATTGTCATTGTGAAAGAAAGTTGTCATTTTGCAAGCAGGCCCCTCAAGAGCAAGGCACGAGGCAGAGCAAGTCCAGATGGGCCTCTTCCCTGGAACATAAACACAGACACGCRGTTTAGCCCTTCCACATCCCTCTGCTAGCCCAGGCCAGGAACAGTAGCTTTTGATTTGTCATCGATCAAAAATTCTCCGTGAGCAATGGACTTTCCGTGCAATGGACTCTCCGTGCAAACATTATACGGTTCTGCAGACTTCATGACAGAAGAGGCCCAGGGAGATGCTAGTTTAAATAAAATGTTCTTCCCCAGGAAGAACTTGTGGATGTAAAAGTCCAGGAGATGCTACGTCACATCCCGAGTCGCCAAAGCAGTGAGATGGAGGGAGTGCAGACACAGCATTATTTTGGCAAAAACCCATGGACAAGCGGGCACCGTTTTGCCCTGACACACTGAATTTTGGAGCGCTTTTCTCTGGGAACAAAACCCAAATGCAAAACGCCGGGGATGCCACTGCTGTGAGATGACAAGAGCTGCCACGTGCGTGCCCAGGGACACTGGATCTCGCAGAGCAGGAGAAGCCTGCTGCACAGCTCTGCAACGCTCCCAGGCCCTGCCGCTCCCGGCACCAAAATCCTGTCTTTTCCTATTCCAACGGGAAGCCTCTTGCGGAACACACCTGATTTGCTCCATACAGTGCACCGCTGGCACATCCCTGCCGGGTCTTCCCCTCCACCACTGCTCCTCTATGCTGTTGGGGCAGGAAGAGACTTTGTTTTGCCTTTGGAGGGTCTTTCATGATTGGCAAAAAAAAGAGAGAGAGAGTAAAAAAGAGGGAAGTCTGTACTTGTGACTTACTAATATGCTAGGAGAAACAGTCAAAAAACAGTCATTTAACAGAGGTCCATGTCCTATATACATATATATACACATACACAGATATATATATGTAATATATATATGTATTTTTTTCCCTGTGTGCATGTAATTGCCAGAATGTTAAAGTCAAAGAAACAACTTTCCAGGCAGCTTGTGCTTACGGTGCAAGTCTGCCTATGTGTGAGATAGATACGTGAGCAGAGCCTTGAGCTCATGTATTTTTCAGTGCGTCTCAGGCTCTTCTCTTTATTTAATCCAAATTATTTAGCTTGCATTTATATGGAACATGACTTGATCTAATTATTCTTAAAAGGAAGATGAAGAGTTAGAAATCTGGTCTTATTGATTTAGGTATCCACAATGCAAACGAACAAATAATGCAACAAAAAGTATTCAGAGGGGATGCCCATTTGGCAATGCCATATACACCGTTATTGTGTTTTAATATTAATCAACGTCTTATAGCCTTTGTATTGAGCCTTTTCTGAGCTGCTTAGCCAAACAGTAAATGCCCAGCTAGGACATCTTGGCATTTTGAAGTTCTGAACATTACTGGATGCTTGTCCCAACTTATCCAGGCAACCCTGAGAGCCTCCTATTTCAGGCAAGATTTCTGTAGCTTGCTGATTTTGCAGGATGAGGCTTGCTGTGAAAGCCACCCATTGCTCTCTCCAGCTTTCAGTGCTTCCACCATCCAGAAGGATAAAATTCACAATAGGCTGCATCCTCTAGACCCCAAGGCTGCTATGGGTGCAAATATTGATCTCCTCTGCCTTGGTGCAGTGGAGCAAGAAGTGATGCCCCTTGTCCTCCTTCCCTGCTCCTCAGCACTCTTGTGGTTCTCTCACCTGCCTGCAAGTAAAGCCATTTCCCCAAAGTTAAAGCAAAGGCTGGTTTGAGGACGCAGAGAACCCTTGCATAGTTAAGCAGTTATTCAGTTTGCTGAGGGCCARTGCTGTCAAGGACAAAAAACATATTCGTGGTTTTAGCAGCAAGAGTTTGCTTCATGTCAAGAAGCCATGAAAAAATAAAGTTGGAGGGGAAGGTGGTGGGAAGAAATACATTTAAACCAAGAGAGGAGGAGAAATGTTGTGCCCTGGCCCTCCCTTTTCAAGATAATGCCTGGTGGAAATTGGAAAGTGCCATGACAGCACTTTGAGTGACACCGGTCACGTAAGTCTCTATTTAGCACAGACTGCAGCAACCACTAGAAAGACAGTGCTGCAAATATACCAAAGCTTGCACGACTAAGGAGAGAGGTGGACCTCCACTTGCAAAGTCCATGCAGATGGGTACCCCATCAGCTCCCAGCAGGGCTAGTCCCTCCCTTCCATCGGCAAGTCCCGATATTCATGTCCCGCTGTGGTGTCCTCCTCTCCTGTGCAGGCAGGAACCAACCATGCCAAGCTTCAAAGGACAGCGTAAGGACATTAATTTACCAGGCACGCTGATGACAGCTCTGTGAAGGCTGGAATTTGAGTAATGCAGGTTGCCACGGTCCTGTGTCAGTGTATGGGGTCTGCACACGCATGGGATCAGGCAGCCTGCTCTGYGCACAGGGCTTGCATCTCGAACCGAAATGTGCACTATCGAAACTCAGCASATGTGGGAAAACAAGGCCATTTTCTGGGGCTGATAAAAGGTGTCATAACTGGCTAGTATCAACATGTCCATAACACAAGAATAGATCGTTGCCGTCCATGCTGCAGCTTCCAGTTGATAGTTGTGAGACTGTCTGGCTTACGCAGGAATGAACGTTTCGGTTTAGCCCAGGCATGTTTTGAAGCTTAGCACAACCCTTCCAGTGACCTCTGCAATAAACTGACCAGTAAGTATCTGGATGAGAGACAAAAATAGTCACATATTCCTCCCTATCTCCATTTTCCCCCTTCTCCCAGTCGAAGCTACACGCAGGATTTCTACCTAATATAGCCTCCTGGTAACTTGCTGTAGTCTGTCATCACTTACAAAATGCATATGAGACACTTTGTTGATCTTTCCCATTCAGAGTTCAAAACCCTCTGCTAACGGCAACACTGTCCAGAGCAATTGCTAATCCTCTGAGTCAAACTTGTAATACTAAAGAACGGCCTGTTAAGCTGAAGATAGCTGCCTGCCCAAGAGAAAGGAGAGCTTCACCCCAAAGTTCACAGGGGATGCAGAACTGGTGAACAGTGACCATTATCCAAAAAAAGCAACTTTTTTTTTTTTTTTTTTAAAGGTCAATCCCCCAACATTGCACCATATGAGCATTAGCTTAAGCTTCCTCCCACAGCAATACCACAGGTGTTAAAAGGCTTCCTGAAGGATTTGGGCCAGGCTGCAGCTCCGTTAGGCTGAGTGGGGAGCTCTGGGCTGACCATAGCAATACCATGAACAACATCTTGCTGGCCAAGCAGTGGTGCTAAACTGTGGYGTAACTCTGGTCAGCAAAAACGGGTAAAAATCAGGATTGCAGCAGGACAACGATGTGTTGCCAACCTGGAGCCCACAGAAGGCATGCCCAGGGCAGATACCTGTAGCATGCTTTATTTGCATTCCCTCCCTTGTTTAATTTCCATCTTTCCTCGCCTGCTGGGGGCAACTTGCCAGCTTCCCCAGCCTGCCCCAGCTCACTGACATGTAAGTCTCACTATTAGGTGTGTCATCTACRTGTTTGGTGATTAAGGCTGATATTGACTCAGCAGATATCTACAGCATAATACAGATATGGACCAGGTTAGCTGACCTCCATCTTCTGGAAAGGGACACTTCTGCTGCTAAAGACACGGCATTCAGGWCTACTCAACTACTGCTTCAAAACTCCAGCAGATGTTCTACAAAAAGTGGAAAAGGCTAAATATGTGAGTGCTGTGGGTACCCAGCTCTCTCTGAAAACCTAAATCACAGTAATTAATAACAAGATAACACTGCAAGGAGTTTGGATGTTTGAAGTTTAGCCAACTAAAAACGTTATAACCATCTAAAAGCCACCTGGTTTATGTTGGCATGTGAAGTCAAGAATGATTTCAGAAAATACATACATGTTAAGTCGGCTAAAATATGCGTTAAAATTAAGGTATTCAGAGATGCTCAAGTCACTCTAAAATCTTTGCCTTTCATTAGGCTACAATTTAATGTAGCTTTGTTAACCCTATTCTGCTAAGAGCTTTCTGGCTATACCAGGGTGCTTCCATCTTTCTTTGCTTTCATTTCATGGTCTTTGTTTTATCCCTGATCAAAGTCATAATGTCCACTCATTCAGTGGACATAGACCACTGAATAGAACTTCTTTCCACTGATTCTTTTCCGATTGCTTAATTATGAATAGCCCTCAGATGCCTCCAGTTAGCTCTCTCCTTAGCCCATCAAATCCCTTTCTGTGACCTAGATATTCTACGTTAGTAACATACTGGGGGGCGAAAGAGCAAATCCTGTAAGAGATCAGTTGCTGCTGAACCTGAGATGCGTTATGGACCTCTTGAACGSACCATTAACTTGCTTCCTTCTTTTATCTAATAAGATTTAACAGCAAAACAGTTCTCAATACAGTTACAAAGGCAAGTGAGTTACCAGTAGCTGAGATTTCATTCAACTGACTCTTCTTTGACTAATTCTCCCRTTGCTCCATAGGCCACTCCAGTGGTGCTTCCCATTCTGTCCTCAGGAGGTGAGACATATGCTAGCATCCTTTTAAAAGCTATAGCTAGGACCAGCTACATTAAACTCTGCGTAAGGGAACCTTCTAGAGAAGCAATGCACCAGTCTTCCACAGGGATCAGAAAATAAGAGACTTGACAGCTTCTTAGGCTCTCTTTAATGATGTTTAAAGGAGCTGAAAACCAGTGTGAGCCCTGAGATCCAGCCAGGAAACAGTACCGGAGTAGAAGTAATGCTAGTGATAGAGAACAAGTAAATCATTACCTGGGGACTGTCTTTTTTTCTTAAAAATATAAGACTTGGAAGAAGCATATCTCATGAAACTCAGCATTTGTTAGGAAAATCAGGAAAGCCAAATGCGTTGGCTCCCATTCTGCGCACCTATTCACCACAAAACCCTAGGATCTTCCTGCCCGGTCGAGGGAAGGTTAGCTTAGGGAAAACGCAAGTGAGCACGTACAGATGGAGCTCCTATCCCCACATCACACAAAAACCTTCAAACAAATCTACAAGGTTTGGTTCGCTTCCAATCCCTGCAAATCAAGCAACACGGATTAGTTTGCAAACCCCACCATGAATGGAGCCCTACAGGGTGCGCACAGCTCTAATTTTAACCCACGCCCCCATACTCTGCACAAACACATATATCCATGAAACAGAACAGCATCCATATCCAAGGTTGCCTATTGCTCGTTGCCAAAAAGTAGATTAGAGTTCAATTCATTCTGATTAAAGGATTGGACTGATGTGCGAGCCAATCCTGATTTTTGCCCAACACCACTCAATCACTGTTCACACACCGGCCCACGGTGATCCTGGCTTTTGTGTAGGCATAAAACGGGTCTCCGCCTGTTTTCAGCTCTTATGGAAAGAAACGGTTACATCCACAGGGTATGGAAAGAAACAGTTACATGCACAGGGCTCAGTCGCCAGGCGTAGAAGGACGGTTTTGGGCAGGCATCCACAGCAGTGATGGCTTGTCCAAGGAGCACCGTGGCAGGGGGAGCAGTGAGCCCACTGCGCCTCTGCACCCCCTTTGCAGGGAGCATGCAAGCCCCACAGTCACCCTTCTGGGCTGTCTCCATGCAGAGCCCATTTGTTCGTAAAGCCATGGGCCTCACAAAGCACACTGCCCCTTGCACCTCTCCAAGCCAGAATACTTCTCCTCTTTGCTGTCCATTTCAGAAGAAATGATGAGGACATGTGAATTACCTGCACTGGCAAGGGGGACCCAAAATGCTCCGGACTGAAGGGTCATTTGAAAACACCTCCTCCGTACACAACCATTTTCCCCATGGGAGAAAGCTGCTGCGGAGCTGCTGCACTGCTCTCCTGCCGGCGGTGGCCATGTGGAGCATCCCCAAGGGTCCCGGGCAAGAGGGCACCGGGGTCCCCTCGCGCCCGGCGCTGCTCCCGGCGCAGCGGAGCAGGACGGCGGCTTCCCAGCGGTGCTGCGGGCAGGGACACGGCACAGGGGGAAACGGCTCGGCAGAACGGAAAACAAGGCCACTGCCTGGAGCCGAATGAGCTCACCAGCCCCTGGGGAGAGGAGGAAGCGGGAAGCATAGGCTTCGATTCCAGAAATCCATCTCCGCAAAGGCAAAGCGAYTTGAAAGACCACGTTTTCATGCCCGTGCACACTGTGTGTTCCTGCTCTGCCAGCAACRGGAGGTGACAAAAAAGCCCTGACACTTGGTGGTTATGGGGCATGCAGGGAGGGACAACCCTGCGCTGGCACAGCCCCACGGTCAGCAGCACCCACCGCGCCAGCCACAGGGCAACGGGCACCCTCTAAAGATGCGGTAGTTTGATCTCCACGTTTTACATCAGTAATCATCCTTTCTCATATTTGTTATCCCTATTCCACTCGTTCTCTTTGTCCCTCTAACACCTCTTTTACTTTTCCTCTACCCACTACCTCTTAAACCCTGCCTTATACCTGCCCCAGATAACCATGTGGCCAAGCATGGTCTTAATCAGAAAAATGTGTATAATCCAGAGAGCTTCTAGGTTTTGCAGCAATTTCTGTCTGTCTGTACATTCAGAAGCCAAATGAGCCACAATACCATCTTTCTTGGAACAAGCACACTGATATTTTTTGTTAATATTTGCATTTATATCACTCAAYGCAGTGCAGATCTCTAAATTCAGAGACACATGACGCACACTGACCATGTACTAAATACTACATAAAATTATATTCATTATATTTATCATGATAGCCATGGCAAGCACTGTATCACATGGCCTGTATGGCACCTTCATSAAGAAGATCCTTCTGCAATGAATCCTCTTTCCCAGTCCTAGTCAGAAGCAGGAAATATCTTGTAAAGTTTACCACAGGTCCCTGGCATTCATTTCCCCTGCTGTTTCCCTTCCCTGTCTCTTCAGTCATGCCTTCCTTGTTTCCGGAGAGAAAGTATTATG
The DNA here is from genome assembly GCF_003342845.1 of Nothoprocta perdicaria. Lineage (NCBI taxonomy): Eukaryota > Metazoa > Chordata > Aves > Tinamiformes > Tinamidae > Nothoprocta > Nothoprocta perdicaria. The sequence goes on along the minus strand of NW_020454971.1, from coordinate 788,982 downwards.
GGCTGTCTTCAGGTCGGATTTGCATGGGATTCCCCATGGGACTGCATGAGCACAAACACAGCTGCTGGAAACAACGGCAGGGGAAGGGGAAGTTTCACAAGGATGGGCAGAACGGCCACAAGCTTTTAGCTTAAAACAGTGCTCCCCTCAGCCTTGCCTACAGTGTGCATGAATGCCTGAAAGGAGGAGGATGTTCCAAACAGCCAGAAATTTTTGCTTTTGTTCCCTTCCCCTGACCCAGGGACCGATCTCTATCACCTCTCGTACAGCTGTGTCCAGGGAGCATGGCTGCGACACCAGCACATCTCCTTTCTCCATAGGGAGGATGAAGAGGGGAGAGAAGAAAAGCCRTCTGGGCCTCCTATTAATTACGACTGTGTTTTCTAATGCAATACCTGAAACCTGTCATTGTCTCTCCTGTAGTTCCCCTCCCTCCTCCGCCCCCACCTTGGTTGCGCATCACGACCAAGAGGCTGGATCATCATGCACTAAGGAAATATTAATTCCTCTGCTGTTGCATCTAAAAGCTAAGATGACGAATTTCTGTGCCATGCTACATTATACGGGGATAAAGGAACAAAAGGGTGAAGGACAGTGGCTGCATGGTGTCTTAATCAGATGCAGATCAGCCTAAGAGCATCAGACCATCAAATCCCTGCTCTGCAGCAATCGTGCACCTTTAGTCAAGCTCTGAATGGGCTGAGATAGATTCGGGGCTTTATTGAAAGATCATACAGGATGACTGCAAAATCCCATTACTTGTTGATTAAGTATTGATTGCCTCGGTATTAACAAGGCAGCTAATATGAAGTGACCTCTGAGGCCACTGGTTGGAGGAAAAAAAAAAGACAATTTACTAAAACAGGCAGGCAGATGAATAAGAGGGCTAGATCTGCTCTTGGCTTTTAGCTTCGGTTAAAATGTCACACTCGATAGTGCAGATCAATGCCCACTTTATTTCCTTGCAGCCGTCTTATTACCATCATGAGGCTGCCTCCTTTGATGCTTTTTAATGACCCTCTGAACCGCGTGCTCTGCTTACCCACTGCCTTTGACTAAAAGGAAAGGAAAAGCTTTTTTTTTTTCCCCTTGCTGGTGATGGAGTGGCTGAGAACGTGACATTGTGCCAGTATAAGTGGAGCAATGAGGTTTCTCGGGTCACCGGTGCCGCGACTCTGCTCTTTCACTCGGTTTCTAGCTTTTCTTTCTTTCTTTTCTAGATTTCAAAAAGTCTTGCTCCTTTTCATAACTTCAAAACTGGTGAGATATTAAGAGACCACCTACTGGCAACTTCTGTCCGACACTCTTATTTGTGTTTTTAAGTGCAATAAGTTTAGCAGCCCTTGCTACATTAATTCTCCTGAAAAGCACCTCACCCAATTATATTTTGACTCTAACCTTTTYAGTTGTGGCCACTTGCAAATACAAGGTTATTTTTTCTTTTTTTTTTTCTTTTTTGTTTTTTTTTTTAAGGGTGAAAGAAAAGCACTGAAAGATACAGTTTGCTTCTCCTGAATGAGAACTGGACCATGTTAAGAATTCTGAAAGCTCCACGGCTTTTCTTTTCAACATATATACAATCTTTTAATCTAAACCCCTGCATGAGTCAAGCATAAACTACACATCAAAGAGAAAACAACAATTTTTATTTTCAAAATATTGCAGTTTGGTAATGCACTTAGGTGAATATGTTTAGTTTCCACTTTATAGACTAGCCTACCAATAATTTGCAATTCTGAAGAAGTAGCCAAATGCCACCAAGAATGGAGATGGTTCAGTTTCTCTAGGAAAAAGATGYAAAGACTGTTTGAAACTCATGGAGAAATTAAGGACATGGGAAAGAGAAGGTGATCTGAGGAAACAGCTCTTCTGCCAGGAAATATTTTCTTCTGTTTGTAAAAGTCTGTAAAGCTGGTGAGCTGAAGTGGAATGGATGTTAACACAGAAATCTTGTATGCACACACTTAGAGGCTGTAGATTTCAGCAGAGAGTGCGGGCACCAGGAAAATGAAGTGGAAGGCAAAATAAAAGGATGACTTGGGAAAGACCACTCCTAGGATGGGCCTTAGTTTTAAATATACAGCATGAGCACTGGAAAYTCCTGCCTCGAAAGTGTTCTGGTGCTGGTACCCACTGGTGCCTTAAGTACCACAGGTCCAATTTAAAACCACTGGAAAGCTTCCCACCAATTTCAGCAGTCTGCAGGTTAGGATGTAAGTATAAAAACCTCTGTTTTTTCAGCAGTAACAAAATGGCATAATTTATGTGCCTCATCTCTTTAATTTCTGTCTCTTCTCCCTTGTACTCCCACCACTGTTCCTTTTCTTGTGACTTTGTGGCAGAAATACATATAAAAATTATAATAAGGAACATCAGGAGACTCTTTAGGGAGCATGCAGAAGTTYGGGTAGTATGCAAAGCCATGCTCACCCTCAATTGCTGAATCAGCCACAAATGCAGAACCYGACTTCTCATTTCCTCCTCTCCCTCCTCTCCTCCTCAATGTGATGCTCTTAAAAATCAGAATCATGGGGGTAATCTTCAGAGTGTGAGACCTTGATGGAACGGCTTAGATTATTGCTGCATTACTATTATTTATATAGCGCCATAAATGTGCATGATGCTTAGCAGAATAAAAGACACCACCTCCTGCACCGATCCCTGGTTAATACAGACGGATAATTTCAAGCACACTCGCGCTGCTGCTGCATCCTCCCTCTCCTAGCAATCTTGCAGAGGGGTCTAGAGCTCAGGGAGCTTGCTACTTTTATTCAAATTAGCTAAGAAAAATCCCTCCTTAAACAGCGAGCCCAGCTTGAAGGCTGTTGGCCAAATGGAGGCGTGTAGGGGCTCAGATCTGGAGTGAAGCCTAACAGGCTTGTCCGTGAGCGTATGCCTCTCCAGCAAACTGCTTGCTGCAGCTCTAATTATAAATTACCCCTGTAGATACACAGGGGTTCTAGTGAATTAAGCAAAAAATTTAGGCTGGCTGATAGGAAAACAAGTTTTTGCACAGCAYTCCCAATAAGAAATTATACACTTGTTATGCATTACAGTCTGTGCTCAAAATGCCATTTCAGCATTCTGGGTATTAAAAAAAGGAATCTTATGTGGTCTTGTGGTGAAAGACTGTGAAGGATTATTTAAAGTAAACTGTAGGGAAATATAAAACAAACCCAGTTAATTTATCACAACAGTGAAGATGCATAAATAAGATGTTTATGAATAACAAGGACAGTTTACCTATTATTGCAAAGATTTCATGGTTTCAGTAGCAAAATATTTTCTTTAAAGAAAAATGATACCCATTTTCACCATCCCAACAGCCTAAAAGTTTGTCTGGGAAAAAGACAAGAAACGTCTCATTCAACATACTTTTCAAAATATCAAATTACAATCGGGATATCAGAGTCTAGGGATGGCAACATGCATCTTGTTCAAGGCAYCTGCATTAGACCAAAGCTAAAAAGTAGTTTACGGTGCCCAGTGTTTTAAGAAGGCATAACCCATTCAAGGAAACACTGGTTCCTTGAATCCTTCAATCTGGTTCCATTAGGACCAGGACCTCAGCCACAGGAATCAGCTTGGATTCACTGTCCTTAATGATGCTAGCCAAACTCAGCACATAGGAAGTACTAGCTAATTACACATAATTCGTATACATCCTTAAAATGATATTGAACAATTGATGAACTCACATTCCACATTTTCCACGCTCAAATTCCTTAATGCCAGTATTAATGCAAACGACGTCAAATCCAAGRACTGGTGCCACAAAACCAGCTTGCTAATATATCACTTTGCTTTCCATGAGTCAGCCAATTCCCAAAAGTGGAAATCCCCAAAGCACTTAAAGAAGTGTGAGCCAATACTACGACTGTGGACACCGGCCTTCATTTTTATGAGCACACTTTATAGCAGAACTATCCAAAGCCTATTTCTGGCTTACCTGGATTTATGTCTAGGTGGTGCTTCTCCCTGGTTTCCAAATGGTATSTGCAGCCTGATTTTCTTTCTTCTGTGTCAGCTGCCCAAGGGGTCACACCTCTTTCAAGCAGATATGGACCTAGTCATGGTGAGCTACATATTTGTCCCCTGCAGCAATCTGCTGAACCCAAGACTAAAGATAAACTGCAACAAACTCCAGCAGGTCAATGTGCAGCATCCCGGTCTTCCAGCCACCGACGGCATCAAGTCAGAGCTAGGGAAGTCTTTTAGCCTTGGGTTGTTTTACCTGCTTATCAYTCATTTTACCGCCTTTGAGACAACCATCACTGCTCTTTTATTCACAGCTGCCCTGGTCTGCCTTAGGAACTCGTTCCCTGTCTTGTTTGCTTAGGTTGTGGGTTCTCCATGGAAGGCCAGACTTTTGTTTGGCTTTTGTAGGGCACTATCCTGACCTGTTTGGAGCACGTACACACAAAGTCCATACACACACATACAGAAAGAAAAAGATATGGGAAGAAGAGAATTTGTCTTGAATTTACAGCCAGCAGGATAGCTCCAAATTAGCAGGCAGCGGAGACAGGCTGGGGTAACCCACTGCTCACAGGGCTGCTGTTTCAGGTTGCATTCACACTCACACAAATGTAAGCTTGGTTTAGAATTTCTTTCCAATTGAAAAACTGCTTTCTTAACCACAGAGGCTGGAGAATTATTACATTTGAACCAAAGGGGACATTCTGAAATATGCAAGAACAGCTATGAAAAAGCACCAGCATGGTGAATACTCAGGAGAGCATCCAAGCCCAGCCTGCAACCGTGACCTCTTTTCCACAGCTCTGTATTTTTCCAGAGGACAGCAAACGTATGCGTTCAGTCACATTCCTGCTGCAACCCACCAAGAGGAGAGCCTAATTTGGGGGGCAATTACGTGTTTTTATAATTCAGGTAGCACCTCCATTGCTCCAACGAGCGACAGACATCCCAAAACAGCCAGGCTGGACGGGCGGGATTAGACAGACGGAATAGATGGATCATATTTCAGTCAAATGGCCACCTCCGCAGGAATGCCAATTGTAATTTAAAAACCGGTGACAAGTACTCCTTAGCCTGTGAACTTTYGCATTGCTGGGCTGAGCGCAATGGGTGCCGTTTTCCTTTAAATTTTGCTAGTAATGATACGGTATACAAAGTGACAGACTACAGGGTTTGGGCTGAATGCTAACATTGTTCTTGTTCCCTTTTAAAGGTCATGCGCGAGAAAACCTCTCTAGTTAAATTTATCCATTTAAAATCGCCACTAGGTCACGAAGAGCAGCCTCAGCGTGGCAAGGGGCTTCACGTGAAAACGCGGGCTCCAGGGCTCCCCCACAAAATCCTTCATTTGCTTTTGATACCCATTTTCACCCTTTCCAACGGGAGCAGATTTCGGTGCATATCACATCTTTAATAAGAAAGGAAACAAGCGGGTGTTGATGTGTGGCACATAACTGCAACAATTCCAAGCACATTTGTCTAATGGGGATGAATAACACTTTTCAGCAAGGTATGCACTGAGGAATAATGAAAATAGGGCTGAAACTCATTCCTGAATTGGGATCCCATCAAGTACGTATTTAAGCTTCACTTTAATTTGTTGCAGAGCACTGTTGAAAAGCAGCAGCATTTACAGATTACTGAGCAGACACTAATGTGGTTCAAACAGACAATATTAATAATCCTGATATTACTTAATAACACATGCTTTCCCTTCAGAGACATTTACTGCAGAGAAAAAGCACACTGAAATACGGAGACAGATTTCTCCTGCAGTGCWCGTTCACCTAAAGCATGGAGAAGAGGAGTTTATTTGGGGCTTTCCATTCTCCTTTCCCATTCTGAGGCTCTCACAAGAGCCCATCTCTAGGACGCCCTTACAGAAACTTTCTGCCTTCTTCAAATGTTGGACTGGGATTGATCCCCACCACGTGCAGGCTGAGGTCCCCTGGGGACCTGGACTTGGATTTCCAGTTGGCTTTGGGRATGGGCAGGATGGACCTCAGCTACAGGGGCTGCAAGGTAAGAGCCCTTTGCAGTGAGGCTTGATCGAGCACAATCCACAAATAATTTAAAGGCTTTTGAGCAGTTTTAGATAAGAGGGCAAAAAGGACTCTGGACACAACCTAAAACATGGACAGAGAAAACAGCAGCATGGGGGCTCTCCAGCTCAAGAGTCAACTGCACAAGCGACGAGGTACTTGGACACATCATGTCCTGCTCAGACCTAGGCATTAGCATTCATGCTAATTAAGACATAAATCGTTTTGAACTTCCCACCTTTGTTGTACAAAGCATTTTTACAACAGTAGAAATGACCTTTCTCACAGAAGGAACATATGGGGAAAAAAAAAAAAGAAACTTTTCCCAAGGAAGTTGTAATTGTTCTGTCACCAACAGATAATACATCACGTTTGGAAAATCACTGTATTTGCTCTCTTCCACACTTGCTCCAGTCTGAATGTAATGTGCAAGGACTCAGGAAAGAAGAACTAGACAGATCTAATCTATGAAGCAAGAACACTCCAATTTGGGGGTTCTTTGGCAACAGAAATCGTATGCTGAAACAACTGCTTTGCATTTTCAAATGAAATGATATTAAATACTTCGGTATAGTATTGCTGGGTTGGTGCCTAATGATTTTACTTACATTAAGCAGTGATTTGCTGTGATTTGCTGTATTCAGGTTTTCACCGAAAGGTCTGCTGATCTGTGGATGTCATATGCTGTCCCATAATAAAAAACACATTTTCTGTAATTTTGTGAGCACCAAAATTTGTAACGCTTTATATTCAAAAAGTTTTTAATTAAGTGCCACATTATTGTTACTTGCGTTGTTTTCTCATTATGGAACAAACTTTCAAATGAGCTCACAGCCACATTTTCAATGTGATTTTGAGAAGAGCTCTGCTTCTATTTTAGCACAAAAAGAGCTGGAGTTTCAGCAGTGCTCAGAGGTAATCTCTGCTAATAAACTTGTTCTATACATCTGGAATAACAGCACACATAGCATGCATACGTGTCAACAAATACATTCTAAATACCTCGTCTTAACACAGCCTCCTGAAAAGTGGTATATTGGGGTAACTGTACATTTTGCTATTACATTACTTGAAAAGCTCGGCTATTTCATTAGGATTTTAGGCTTTGCTTGCAAAAACAATTGCTTGAAGAAAGCTCTTCAGCTTCAATTGGTGATTATTAAAACTTTAAAAGAAAGACATCAGGCAGAAAACAATTAACAACATCTGACGATTCCACTGCCTGCCTAGATGTCTTAATCCGGACAGTTAATTATGAATTATATTTATCACATACATGCAAAAAATATATATATAGTCACCCAACAATTCAAGATAATGCGAACATGAAGGGAAAGACTTCTGTAAAGACAACTGTGTGAAAAGCAAAAGGATTAGCTTCAAGCGATTATCCCTGAAATCTGACTAGCTGTATGCACACCTCTCTCCAGCTCAAATTTGCCAATCAGTTTGCTAAATTACATAACAGTGTAATGTTTCTTGACGTTTCTTAACAAATAACAGCCTCCCATGTGCTTCTATTGTGGTAGTAAGAAAAACGAATTTCTACCTTCTGCCTACCATCTTTCTTTCCCCCTTATTTTACATTTTAACATTCTAACTTTAAAAATATATTACTTTTTTTTTTTCATAACGTATTCTTTTTTCCCTATGTCTTTTTAGTCATGTTGCTGCGACCATGTATGCATTAAAAAGCAAAAAAGAAATAATTTGTTTTAGTTCTCTTAGGGATAAAGACAAATGCAATCTGTGCTGTGCTCACTTTCTTATTTCTTTGCGCAAGTGGCCTAAAACCAGCAAAGCCAAA
>NW_020454971.1:777043-781069 GCF_003342845.1 Nothoprocta perdicaria | reverse complement strand
GCAAACATTTTGTACATTTTATCTTCATATGTGTGTGCTAATTAGGAAACACAAGAGGTTAAAGAATTTTCCAAGAAGTGCAGAGGAAAACAGGCTTTTCTTGGTTTGCATGCGGAAAACACAAATGAGCCCACACTGTATCAAGAGCTCTGTGATCGTGAGAGGAACAAAAGGAAATGCCAAACTTGAAAGAGAGGCAGCGTGCACCTAGCTGTCACAGCCCTTCGTGGGCAAAGCGCAGATCCTCTGCACAAACTAGACTATGTCGGTGCCTTGTTTCCTTTCATTATAGCTCCTATATCTCCAAAATACCACAATGATTGGGTTTATTGTGACTATCAGTTCATACATTACAAATATTCAAAGGGCATGCTTCAGGTCTATGGTATGCAAATGTTGCTTGATGGCTTTTAGCAAACATGAATGTTGCCACTTTTTTCTTTACCTCCTAGAAGACACAGTGTGTTAGGAGGAATATTTTGCATTGCATGTAGAAATAATGAAATCTCAGCACGGCAGATTTTAGGTTATATAACAGTAGATCTGACCGACCACATGTGAAGGACATGGTAGGTCTGAACATGACACATGATGTTCACCTAAGGGAAGACAGTGTATTCATAGGTAGGGAATTTGGTTAATTGCACAACTCAATATGTCAGAATGCCCTCAGAGGAGATTACTCACAATTTTTTCATGGGGTCCTGCTTCKGCCTCACCTTCAGTTACTTGGTGTTATTAAATATGTTAGAAAGTGGAAAAGGTCAAGTCTACATACACCAGTCTATATTCTCACAGGGTGAGATCTTTTCTCACAAAATCAAATCAAAATCAAATCACAAATCACAAAATCAAATCAGTCCTAATTTCCATGAAAGTAACTATGTCTTGATGTTCACTTGCCCATACTGTTCTTTGTGTGCATGTCTCTGATTACCCTTCTTCCTTTCTTCGTCTCAAGCAGTTTCCACAGAGAAAAAATCCTTCCACTTTGGACCTTGATGGCTTTCCCCATCCCAGTCCTGCTGCGGGTCAAGGACRGGAGCACTGCCCAAAGGGATATATGGGGAATGGCTGCCCCCTTGAGTATGTTCTCTGGGGCACCCGGCTCATGTCAGCAGGAGCAGGGAGGGTCTGCAGGAGCCAAGGAGAAGAACTTCAAATCCAGAGATTCCCTCCTACTGCACTCAAGCAGCACATGTTGGGTTTTGCTGCCTTGTCAAGCGGCTGTGGCTGCAGTATAATAATGGAGAGCACAGGGAGGATACAACAGAGGTCCTTCCCCAGCATTTGAGAATGATTAGCACRTGGTGTTGTTTGAAACACTGCTTTTCCTCTCATCTTTGGAATAGGAAAGAACAGTAGTATTCATGGATTCTTAATCTGCATTGATCCTCTCTCTCCTTCCAAGGCTCAGGTTGCAGAAAACCTTAGGAATTAAACTGTTTTATTAAAGTGTGTGTTACTGGTCAGTGACATGGAGGGAACACACCTGAAACAAATTCACTCCATGTACAGTCTTCTAAGAAAGGAAGACGCATGCTGAGAAAAATATTTTCATCATAAGGAGCATTACAGACAAGCAACGAGACAGGAAAACTCATGACTATATGGTACTATTCAACCTAACTTCAAGCAAGAATTGTGCTGAAAACCACAGAGAAAATGAAAGCCACAGAAAAAATCTTCTCATGTTGCCCTTGAAGCTACAAAGAATCAGATTTGCACCAGGAGGGACCCCATCACTTGGTCCCGGGTCTCACCATCTGCAGACTCTAAGTCAAACTGAGAGCGCTCCTGTAGGGAGTTTCAGTGTACTGAACTTCTGTATACGGATGACTTTTTATCTATGGTTTTTATTCAGAATAAGCAGGCTTCCCTCCCTAGATGCATCTTACCTTAGCAAGAATCTATTTCCATGATTGGAGGGAGATGAAGACCCTCTTCTCCAGTCTGAGCTATTTCTTTCAGGGCAAAGTGCAGCAGGGCTCAACTCTGTTAGCAAGCGAGCAACCTAGTTACTACCACGTAGTTCAAGTTCTCATCCTCTCTTTCTCCTTACTGCCTTGTCCGACTTCATATTGGTGGAAGGCAGTGCGGGTTAGAGGACGCTGTTTCAGAGAGGAAAAGATAAATAGCCTAAGAAAAGAAGATGAGATTTTCCATTCGCCCTGAGCTGGGAGGAGGGCAGACGAGGGGTGAAATAAGGGAAAAAAAAGACAAGTAGAGCTGAAGGAGAAAAATGAGATTCTGCCTGGTGTTTCATTAAACAAAACAAAAAAAAATGCAATTGGTTTGGAAGAAAAGAACAATTTAATTTTGTAGGCAAAAGGCTTCTGGCTTCACTTCCTAGTGGAACAATTTGGTTTTACGAGAGGAGACTTTCCAAGCCAACCGTGACTGTACATATGGCACAGCTTGATACCTGCTCTCTGTATCCTGATGGCTCAGCTACTGAATTTGTCACATTCTTTTGCTACTCTSAGTTTTTCAAGAAATGCTGTAGTGCTTCCTACTCTTAGGAGTTATTTACAGCACGTTTATGAGTCTGCAGAAATATCTGCCAGAAATAAAAAGAGAAAAGATCAGTTACTAATTGCAAACTATTTGTCAAGATTTTGCTGCAACTTTTGCAGGCACCACAGACTGACACTTCACCACACTAAGGTGACCAACACGCTGTCCACTAGCTGCAGTTCAAGTGCCTGTGAACGAAAGTGCTGCAAAGGCTGCAAAATTGACAGCAGCTGTAGTTACATAGGGAAAAAACTGCAAGAAATGGCCCAACAATGGGATTGCCCAGGACAAGACTCACCACAAAGGTCCCAGCTGAACAATTTACTGAAATCCTTCCACTGACACTGCTTCCTGCTGGCATTTCTGTGGGTTTTAGCTAGAAATTTAGATGGGAGTTCAGAGCACCTCCCAGATGTCCTCATGGCACTGGTGTTATCAGAGCACTGGTCTTTCCAAAGGGCCTGTCCTCTCAGTTAATGGGACCCTCATTGGGCTCCAACTCAAAATGTTTCTATTTGTGGCTCRTGTAAAAAGGCTTCTGATGGATTCAAGACTATGTGTTTTTTTAGGCAGCAAGCTAAATACTGGCCCCTCTGCTTTGCTCTGCAACACAGTCATTTGCAGCCAGAAAATGGGAAGAAGTTAGCTGCAAACTTCTGAAACTGCCTTCTTTGATTTTGCCCGTTACCAAGGTTAGACAATAATTTATCTGCCTTTAGGTCTCACTTCCATTTTCAAGCCTTGGCAGTTTGGTCCTATTCCTTGTGGCACAAAGTCATGTTTATCTGTATTCCCTTAATATCTCTATTAATTCCCTTCTGCATCTCTATTAATTCACATTAGCAAAAGCCTTCAGTAGCCCTATGGGCCTTCAGCAGCCCTATGGCCAGGGCCTCCAAGGCTGTTTGATGAACTGGCCTGACAGTACTGCAGAAATATGCATTTTTGCATATTTGTGTGCTTACCATAAAAGAGCACTATGGGCAATATATCTTGCTTGCCTTGCTGCATGAGAAGCAGTCACACCGGAAAGGACTCGCTGGGACGAGCCAATGAAATTCTTTTTTTTTTTAATTTATTTTATGTTTCCTGTGACCACGCGATTGGAATAAACTGTAAATTAGGTGTTATAGCGCCGTAGTTTGCGTAGATGTGATGTTTTAGAAATGTAGCTTTAGTTTGTTATAACATAATAGCAGCTTTGCTTTGTTGTGACAGTAGCAATAAAATAAAGTTACTACAATGTATAATGCTGTAACCAACCACAACTAGTCTAACAAACAACAAATCAAGGGGAGCAATACCCACCAAGCACTTTATGTACAGAAATATTGATGACCTGTGCTTAAACTTATCAGGTTAGGAAGTTTCCATTCTCAGGAGATACAGTCCTGGATCGGCGCTCTCCTCTAAGGGGAATGGCAAAAGAGGCTCTTGCCATTCTCACACTTTGCTAACAATTGCCAACTACACTAGTGACCATCTTTTCCTTCTTTCTCTCTCCTCTCC